>NC_041390.1:380245288-380269229 GCF_002162155.2 Triticum dicoccoides | reverse complement strand
CTCTCACTCGGGGGCTTAGCTGCAGTCTAGTACTCACCTAAGTTTGAAAAATCCTAATGAGTGGTGAGCAAACCTCTCACTCGGGGGCTTGGCTGCAGTCCAGTACTCACCTAATTTTGAAAAATCATACCAAGTGGTGAGCAACCCTCTCACTCGGGGGCTTAGCTGTAGTCCAGTACTCGCCTATGTTTAAAAATCCTACGGAGTGGTGAGGAACCCTCTCATTCGGAGGCTTAGCTGCAGTCCAGTACTCGCCTAAGTTTAGAAAATCCTACCGAGTGATGAGCAACCCTCACACTTGGGGGCTTAGCTGCAGTCCAGTACTCGCCTAAGTTTGAAACACATCCTCATCCGCAAGGACGATGAGGTGCAGGTCGACTGCAACCTTCTCTTCGGAGCTGCGCCACAAATACAATGTGCGCTCCATCCCCATCCATAAGGACAATGAGGTGCAGGTCGACTGCAACGTTCTCCTCAGAGCTACACCACAAATACAACGTGTGCTCCATCCTCACCCGCAAGGACGACGAGGTGGAGGTCGACTAGGACATCTTCCTCAGAACTGCATGTCAAGTACAAAGAATATTCCGAGTGAAGAACAAGTTCCACTCGAAGGCAAACGCAAGCAGATTCAGAAGATAAACCAACTTCAGATAAATCCTAAAGTTCCAGAACGAATATAAAAGTACTCGGGCATCAAGCCCGAAGGAGTTTACCGGTTAAAAAATCACTCAGCATTCCGAGGCAAATTTAAGGCGAGGTATAAAGTTTGTTCACTCCGCAGGAGGAGGGCTTGCAGGCTCGACGAACTCGTCTAGATCAATTCTGTCAGCGATCTGAGTGGCAGCAGCAATGAAGGTTTCCATGAAGGATTGGAAGTCATACCTTTTGGTGTTGGCAACCTTGATCGCCCCCAGCTTCTCTTCTCGAGCTTCTTTGAAGTGGACCCTAACCAGCGACAGAGCCACATCAGCACCGCCTCGGGCAGAAGACTTCTTCCATTCCTGCACTCGACCAGGAACCTCATTGAGTCGAGTCATCAAAGACTCAAGGTCATTTCGAAACATTGCCCTTGGCCAGAGTGATGTATCAATGCGCGACATCGCCACCTTCAGGCGAGCTAGATAGCTTGTAACGCTGGCAACACGAGATTCCAGTCGGAGCACATTCATGGAAGCCTCATCGCCGACTGGAGAAAGGATAGGGTCCAAGCCTGTCTCGATCAGTCTGGTTTCTTCTTCAAAGTTTTGCCAGAATTCTGCAGATTCAAGGAGTTAATGATTCGAACAATTCATGATGACTTGCAAACAGTGAATCAGTCGGATAAAGTAAAGTACCTTCGAGCATAAGGAAGAGCTTCTTGGCGAGTGCTTTCAAATAAGCTTCCAGGTCGTTTCACCTACGAGACATGCTTTCCAGTTGCTCGTTCAGAGTCACCTTATCCTTCTTCAGACGAGTCGCCTCTCAGTTGGACTCAGTAAGAGATGTCTTCAGCTTGGTGATTTCTTCCTCTAACGCGCTGACCAAAGCCAGCATTTTGTCAGCAAGTGTAGTCTTCTCCTGAGCCTCCTTCTGCGCAGCTGCAAGATCGAGGTCCTTCTTCGCCAGAACCAGCCTCATTTTCTCTGCAAAATATACACTTGGGTCAGACAGAAGAACGAAGAAATAATTGAAGTCAAAATAAATAGTCGACAGGTCGTTACCTTCCGTACCAGCCACTTCATCTTTAGCCTTTTTCAAGTTCTGATGGGCCAGCTCCAAGTCAAGGTTGAGTTGTCTCTGTTTTTCCTCGAATTCAGCGAACTTGGAGATAAGCGCACATGATTTCTACATTGAGCAGAAGACATGTCAATGGACAAGATCAAAGATTATTTACTTCTGAGTGAATAAAACTTTAAGACTACTACAAAATCAAACATTCTACAGTAGTCTCGGGGACTACACCCAGTTGTCGGGGAAACTGATCCTCGAACACCTATGGGGCCGGCGGACCGGGCCCCTTTCGGTTCGGCGGGGGGCGGAGATCGCACGAAGAGCAGATCGAGGCGAGGCACACGAGCAGTTTACCCAGCTTCGGAGCTCTCCGCAGAGATAACACTCCTACTGCTGCTTGTCTGGTTGTATTATCTGGTGTTCTAGCTCTCCAAAGTGATAGTGTGATGTTCTCTGGGCTACCAATGGATCGAAGCAAACTGTCTGAGGCTTCGAACCTATGAGCCGAACCCCCTCTACGTTGCGCATGGGCCTCCTTTTATATGCTAAAGGGGTCACCGACAGGTGGCAACGCAGAAGAGGGTAAAAACGTAAAAAGCGAGGTAGTTGATACAGTTGCTTGTACAGTGCACCCTACCTAACCCTGACGGCAGGGGACAAGGGCATTGAATGCCCGTCTGAGTCGCCCGAACAGTGCAGAAAAGGACCGTTAGGGGCGCCACCGTTCGCCATGATGGCGATCTTGTCAGCTTCGCATGCCACTGTGCACCGCTGGCTGCACAGCCTCCCGCCACGTACGCCCGGAGAGGCCCCTAGAGCGACACGTTGGTGGATGCACTGGAGCGTGGACGCAGAGTGGCCGCCTGCCGCGGCAAGCGCCTTGCCGCCGTTGTTATCTTGTCGGGTCCGGAAGCTTGTCGCTCGCCGGGCTTTGAGGTACCTTGGTTTGTCTTCTTGGCAAGCTCCTCTTGCCGGGGCCTTGTTGCCTTGCCGGAGCGCGTGGCGCGTTGCGGCAAGTTCATTGGAGCGCCTTGGTTGGCCTTCCCGGCAAGCTCCTCTTGCCGGGGTCTTGTCTCCTTAGCCTAAATACTTTGTTCTTGGATGGCTCCAAGGGAACCTTGGGGGATCTTGGCGATCACCCGGCAAGCCTTTGCCGCGGGGTGCTGCAACTGCATGTGCACAAGTTCGGGGTACTGGGGTACCCCTAATCTAGTACACCGACAGGAGCCCCCGGGCCTGGGCCAGACACGGTGCCGAGCGCTGTTGGGCCAGGCCCAAGACAGGGCACGGGCACACGCGGGCTGGGCCACGCCAAATCTTGTTCCGTATCCACTGCACTCTCCCATAACGCCACGCGTTGATTGCGGCATCGTGGGAGAGATCGTGGGTGGTTGTTTAAGCGGAAGGCCGAAACGTCCGCCCCGTCCCTCTTCATAAGCAGAGGAAACAGGGGCAGTTCGTTCCCCCTCGCTGCTTGCTGCTACTCCTTCTTCACAAACTCCGCCGCTCCCCTCTTCTTCTCGAAGCCGAGAGAGCAGCGCTCCGCCCCCCCCCATTGCCACTAGCATCACCACGCCGTCGACCTTCTCCACCACCTCCGCCATGGCCCCGAAAGCCGACAAGGGAAAGGGCATGAAGTCGGCCGAGGCGCAGCGGCTCGCGGCGCTGCGGAAGGAGCGGGCGATCTTCACCCCCCAGCTCGGCGTGCAGGAGCTGAGGGAGTATTTCTACCTCTTTTGGGCGACGAAGACGCGTGCACATCCGTGCATGAGGGTACTCCCGGCCGCTGCCTCGGAGTCGGCTCCAAATGGGTACCCGTTCTTCCCGCTATTCTTCTACTGCGGGCTCTGCCCGCCCTTCTCGGAGTTCTTTTGTGACATTATGAACACGTATGGCTTCCGCCTCCTTGACTTCACCCCCAATGTTGTCTTGACCATGGCAGTTTTCGCACACTTGTGCGAAAACTTTGTCGGAGTCCACCCTAGTGTAGCCCTTTTCCGCCACTTCTTCATACCTCGGGTATAGAGAGGGGAGCCGCTTGCGGGAGGGATTGCCTGGGTCTCGAGAGTCGGCAAGAAAGAGGCGTACTTGGAGGGTGAGCTTCACAGCAAGTGGGAGGAGTGGAGAGCGGAGTGGTGTTGGATCGTCGAGGAGGATCCGCAGCCCTTCACCGCCGTGCGCCAAACTCCAATAGTGCGCGGCAATGACTGGAGCAACATGGCCCCGGAAGATGAGAGGCTGAAGATCGCCATCACTAGGATTCTTCGCCTCAGGCTTGCCGGGCTCACCGTAGGTGCTGTCGGGGCAGATTTCCTCCGCCGCCGCATTGCCCCCCTGCAGGAGAGGAGGAGGCCCGCCTGGGAATTCAAGAATTCGGCGGACATCATGAGGCTGCAGCCGGGCCTGAACTACAACTTCACTGTCTTGGAGTTGGATGCAATGCTCTTGGAGTTATTCAAACGCGACCCCCAGCACCCATTCACACTGCCGAGGGGCGTAGTTTCTTTGTGCAATAACTCTTCACTTGACCGGATCCGTGCCATGATGCCGTTGTGCAATTCACACGGCATCGTCCCGACTTGGCAAGAGCCTGCGGACGACGTTGTGCGAGCGTTCTTCGACACCTTGGAGGAATTGCCGGTCCGTGCCGACGAGCAGAAGAGCCTCACCCGTGACACCACCGACGAGGAGCTGCAGCTCATCGCTACTAGGGCGGAAGAGGCTGCGGCCGTAGCTGCTGCGGGTGTGTTTGGGTTCACTGTGGAGGAGGCGGAGGCTGCAGAGGCGGCAAACCTTGCCGAACGCGCGAAGTTCATGGGCGAGGAGGAGCCTGCCAGTTCTGAAGCCGAGTCGAGCGAGGCCGGCGAGGAGGAGGCTGAACCTTCAAAGAGCTTGCCGCAGGCGGAGCACCCGGCGCCGCCAAGGAGGCGCCTTCGCAGGGCCGGGGACACAGCAGGGCGGCAGCCGGCTCCACAGCCACCGAGCCGCGCGACGCGCTCTACCGCGGCAAGCAATGTTGCCGCGGGAGCGCCTCACGCAACAGCGGCAACTGGAGCAAGATCTTCCCGGGCCACCGCCGCCGCCCCCGCCAAGCGGGCAAGGGATCCTACTCCTCCACCTCGCCGCACCGGAGGAGGGCCGGACTTCGATCTTTCCACGCTCAGCTCCGATGAGGAGGAAGAAGAGTGAGTTTCTTTGGCGCCCTTATAATCCTTCAATCTTGCTGTTTATATTTTGTATCTGACTTGCTCCAATCTGGACTCTTTTCTTTTCAGAACACTGGCCCAGAGAGCAGCGAAGAGGGCCAAGGCCGCGATGATCGTCATCGAGGATGACCCCATCGCGTCTGCAGGAGGTGGGTCCGAGAACACCTTGACGGACCCGGCAATCACCCCTCGGAGCAGCCCCCAACGCAGCCCCCAGCGTAAGTTCATAGTTTATCCTTCTGCTGTCGGGCGCGCTTGAGTGCTTTTTCCTTTGTTGATATCTTGCTTGTTGACTTGTGCAGGAGCAGAGCAGCCTCATCAGGAGCGCCCGGAGGCCGGTCCCGAAGCGCCACCTGCTTCGACTACGCCGCCAAGGGAGGAGTCCCCGGCAAGGGAGCGCTCTCCGGCAAGGGAGGACTCTCCGGCAAGGCACGACACTACTGATCCTGCGGCGACCGAGGCCGCTACTGAAGATCTTGGCGCAGGTAATCCATTTGCCCAAAACCTTTCCCTTGGGTTCTGCTTCTTTCGTTTTTCCTTTCTTGGATGTTTTTGATTGATTTTCCTCCCCTCTTCGTTCTTCAGACCCATCTTCGGCTGAGCCAATGGAGACAGAGGGCGCCGACGAGGAAGGTGCCAGTGCTGATGAGACCGCCGGCGAGGAGGCCGCCGGGGCTGCTGCTGCGGAAGCCGGCGAGGGATCGGGCGATCGCACTGATGACTCTGAGGCCGCAGGAGCGCCGGGCGCTGCACCGACCGCCGAACCCTCTGCCGCTTCTGCGGAGCCGGGCTCCGAGGAGCCCCAGCCCGGCGCCTACTTGCAGGCCGGTGACAACATCTTCATCAAGCTACCCTGGGCGTCGAGATCCAGGGCGCCAGTCGAGGGGGAGACTTTTGACGGGGAGGTGCTCGCCTCTGCTGGGCTGTCATTGGTTGACGCGCCCGGCAGCAGCAGCGGTGAGCCTGAGGAGGAGCAGCTGCTGCGGAAGCTGCTGTCACTCTACCGCACCCGGCAAGCCAAGCTGGCTTCCCGGGAAGCGCTTGTCGCGAAGGCGGGAGTTGACATGGAGAAGCGCGTGGAGGAGCTCCGGGGACAAAATCAAGAAGCTCTTCGGTCACTGGCGCAGGAGCGGGAGCGAGTAGATGAGGAGCGCACGGCCTTTCTTCTCGAGAAGGCCGAGGCCGAGGAGGAACAAAGGCTTGCTGCCGAGAAGCAGTCCGCGCGGGAAGGTGAGCTGGTGCAGCGGAAAGCCCACCTCGACAGCTACGAGGAAGAGCTCGCCGAGCGTGAGCGAGCACTTGGCGGGGCGCTCAAGGAGGCAAAGGATGTCGCGGCAACTGCAGAGGCCGCCAATAAGGAGCTAGAGGAGAAGGTGGCGCGGCTGGAGGCCGATATTGGGAAGAGCGGCGAGGAGATTGCCGCGCTCAAGCGTGAGCGCGAGAAGGATGCTGCCGCCCATGGTGAGCTGCAAGGCCTTCTTGCTGAGAGGGGCAAGGAGCTCAGCGCCGCCAAGGATTCCAAAGCAGACCTGGAGCTAAAGCTGGCCACGCTGACGCAGACGCTGGAGGCCACCAAGGAGCGGGAGCAGACCTTGGCGGAGAAGGTCAAGGCTGACGCTGAGCTGCTGGAGAGCATTGCAGTTACCCAATACTCGTTCAGAGACACGGTGGAGCACTGGACCGAGGGCCTGGTGAACACTGCCGCTGTCATCAACGAGGAGCTGGCGCAGCTGGGGATGGATGACTTTGGATATCCTTCCGACGAGAGCCTTCAACCCAGCGCCAAGCTCAGCCTATTCTTCAAGGGCGTGGCGACGGCACTCCAGCGACTCCGGGAGAGGATCCCGAAGCAGCTGGCCGACAAGTCACGCAAAATCTGCGCCGGGGTTCTCCAGAAGGTGCTGATGAAGGTAGCCTTCCGCAATCCAGGCCTCAGCTTCACCAACGTCCTCCGATCCTTGCCGCCTGACGCCGATCTGGACGCACTCAAGGCCCTTGTCGCACCCATTGTGGACAAGGTGAGCGAGATCAAGCGAGTCGAGGGCGGGCGCGTAGATTAGGCCGCCCATTTCTTCGTTTCCCTTGTCGCTGCTAGTCATGTCATGAAAACAGTCTATTAGAGCTGCGACAAGTTATCTTTGTAATATAACTTTATTTCTGTCTATCAATTGCGATGTTATTTCCTCTACTAGATTCCTTCCTTTGTATGTTTTCACCCTACGCTTTTAGGGAACTTGTCGGCGCAGGCGTCCGAGCTGCGAGCGCTGAGTGCGGAACTTCAGCAGCCTGCTGGCGGTGCTGCTTCCGACAAGAAACCTTGTCGCGACTAGATGCAGCACGCTTAAGCTGTTGAGCGGACTCGAAACAAAGTAAGGGAGCAACTAGCCACGAGTTGGTTCCTCCGCGCACAGGTTTTCCATACAAAGCAGGGTCGTTCGAGGAAGATAACTCAAAATTTTAAAAAAGTGATTGCTCAAACTTTGGCAACTTAGCTTTTCTGTTATTTGCTTCTCGGTAAGGCAAGTCTTTGCTTGAACGACGCCTGGCCCACACCACCATCTTCTCCTTTCCCCCCGGCAAACTTGTGTGCGGGAGAACCTTTTTTTTCCTTTAAAAGAAAAAGAAAGAAGAGAAAATAATAATATGGAGCTCTTCGGCTCGTTACTGCTTACCGGATGTAGGTGCTGCACAAAGTGTCAGATAATTGCATGCAAGAAAGGAACTAACGCTTGAAATGGACAAGCTGTGCGGAGCACATGGGTTTTTACTTATGCACGGGATCTGCGCCCGGCTTTGTACAAAGGATTACATGCAACAGCGGCAAGACTTGTACAAAAGGTGGTTGCCGGAACGGGTTCCGGCAACCGCGCCTTATGGGAAAAACTTACGAAGATGTTCTATGTTCCAGGAGTTGCTCACTGGAATGCCATCTTCGGTCTCAAGGCGGACAGCACCAGGCCTTGTGACTCGTCTCACCCGATAAGGGCCTTCCCACTTCGGCGTCAACTTGTTGGAATTCTTGGCGGATTGAACGCGCCGAAGAACAAGGTCGCCTTCCTCGAAGCTTCTGGCTTTAACTTTGCGGCTATGATAGCGGCGCAAAGCTTGCTGGTATCGAGCAGCTCGTACAGCAGCCTGAAGACGATCTTCCTCAAGGAGCAGCGCCTCGTCTTGCCGCAGCTGTTCTTGCTCAAGCTCATCATAAGCGAGCACTCGAGGTGACCCGTATACGAGTTCCGTGGGGAGAACTGCCTCTGCTCCATAGACTAGAGCGAAAGGTGTCTGGCCAGTGGCTCGATTTGGCGTCGTTCTGATCGACCAAAGAACCACCGGCAGCTCCTCGATCCAGTTCCTTCCGCACCTGTGCAGCCTATCGAAAGTTCTGTCTTGAGCCCGCGCAGCACTTCAGCATTTGCCCTCTCTGCTTGACCGTGGCTTCTCGGATGAGCAACATAAGCGAAGCAGACCTTGGCGCCAAGGTCTTGGACGTACTGCATGAAGGTGCGGCTCGTGAATTGCTTGCCGTTGTCGGTGATGATCCTGTTAGGGATCCCGAAACGGCAAACAATTGACCTGAAGAACTTGACTGCTGACTGTGCTGTCACCTTCCTCACTGGCTGCACTTCTGGCCACTTTGTGAACTTGTCGATTGCGACGTACAAGTACTCAAAGCCCCTGACAGCTCGGGGGAAGGGGCCGAGGATATCGAGCCCCCAGACCGAAAATGGCCAGGATAAAGGGATCGTCTGGAGAGCTTGAGCTGGCTGATGTATCTGCTTGGAGTGGAACTGGCACGCTTCACACTTGGTTACTTGTGCAGTTGCATCCTGGAGGGCTGTCGGCCAAAAGAAACCTTGCCGGAAAGCTTTGCCGGCAAGTGCTCTTGCGCCTATGTGGTGGCCACATATGCCTCCATGTATCTCTGCCAACAGCTTTTGTCGATCTTCCCGGCGAATACACTTCAATTTCACACCGTTGAGTCTTCTTCTGTACAGTATGCTATCGACAAACTGGTACATACTTGACTGCCGAGCTACTCTTTCCGCTTCTTCTTGCTCTTCGGGAAGTTCTCCTGTCTGAAGGAAACGGACAATCTGCTGTGCCCATGCTGGAGCCTGTGGCTCGACAACAAGGACTAAAGGCACATCTGCTGCTGTGGGAACATCTACTTGTACGGCAAGGACTTGAGGCCCTGCCGGAGCTTGATGTTCCCCGGCAAGCTTGCCGGAGCAAAACTTGTCGGGAGCGTCTGCTTCAACGGAACAAACCATAAGGCTCGCCCGAGCAGACTGCCCCTCAGCATCCTTGGTGTTGATCTTGGGGACTTTCTTGGCGGCGGCCTCGGGGAGCTCTGCCGGAAAGTAGTCACCAGAAACCAACTTCCTCTTTTTGCTTTGTCCAGTTGATGGTGTTACGGATGGTTGAGTCAACTTAAGCACAAAGATCCCTGGTTCCAAAGGTAACTTTAGTGTGGCGCACTTTGACAGGCCATCAACAATATCATTCTGAGCTCTTGGGATATGCTCCATTTGTAGGCCGTCAAAGTGCTCCTCTAGCTTCCTCACTTCATCGACATACGCTTCCATCAACGGACTCTGGTAGTTCTTGTTCACTTGTCAGATGACAAGCTGTGAGTCACCCCAGACAATGAGCTTCTTGATCCCAAGGTCTGCTACGATTCGGAGACCGGCAAGAAATCCTTCATACTCTGCAGTATTGTTGGTTGCTTGCTCCTTGGGAAAGTGCATCTGGACTATGTACTTGAGGTGCTCTCCGGTGGGTGCGACAAGCAGCACGCCTGCACCGGTGCCTTGCAGCGAGAAGGCACCATCAAAGTACATCAGCCACTCTTTGTTTGCTTTTTTGACGGGGATGCTCGTTTCTGGAATTTCTTCATCTGGGGTTGGCGTCCACTCTGCTATGAACTCTGCCAATGCTCTGCTTTGGATAGTTGAGGTGCTCTCAAACTTGAGGCCAAAGCTTGACAGTTCCAGTGCCCACTCGACAATCCTGCCTGTTGCTTCTGGATTTTGCAGTATCCTCTTCAGCGGAAAGCGAGTGACGACTGTGATCTCATGTGCTTGGAAGTAATGGCGCAGCTTTCTCGAGGCCATGAGGAGGCCGAAAAGCAACTTCTGCACACCATAGTACCTTGATCTAGCTCCCTGCAGAAGAGAACTGACAAAGTAGACTGGGCGCTGCACCATTCTCCTTGGCATCTCATCTTGTTCCTGCGCAAACCCACGTTTGTTGGGACCAGAGCTTGTCGGGAAGCCCCTTGCTTGTCGCTGGATGGATCTGCCGTGGTTGCTGGCTCATCATCCGCCTCCCTCTCCGCCACTAACGCAGCACTAACCACTTGATTGGTTACCGCTATATACAACAGCAACTTCTCTTGCGGCTTAGGTGCGACAAGCGTTGGAGTGGAGGACAGGTATCTCTTCAAATCCTGCAGCGCAGCCTCCGCTTCCGGAGTCCATTTCATTGGACCTGCCTTTTTCAAAATTTTGAAAAATGGCAGGGCGCGCTCAGCAGATCTAGAGATAAACCTGCTGAGAGCAGCCACGCAGCCGGCAAGCCTTCGTACATCCTTGACGGGCTTTGGTGCTTCGATCTGCTCGATGGCTTTGATCTTGTCGGGATTGGCTTCAATTCCCCGCTGAGACACGAAGAACCCGAGAAGCCAAAGATGTCGGGATTGGCTTCAATTCCCCGCTAAGACACGAAGAACCCGAGAAGCTTGCCGGAAGGGACACCAAACACGCACTTCTCGGGGTTAAGCTTGAGGTTGATCTTGCGCAGGTTTGCAAATGTCTCATCTAAATCTTGAATCATGGTCGCTTTGTCTTTGCTCTTGACCACTATGTCATCCATGTAAGCTTCCACATTTCTGTGTATTTGTGGCTCAAAAGCATGGTGGACTACCCTTGCAAATGTTGAACCATCATTCTTCAAACCGAAAGGCATCCGTATGAAGCAGTACGTGCCACACGGGGTGATAAATGCGGTTTTCTCTTCATCTTCTTCTGCCATAAAGATCTGATGATATCCTGAGTATGCATCAAGAAATGAAAGCACATCACATCCGGTTGTGGAGTCAACAATCTGGTCAATACGCGGCAAGGGAAATGGGTCTTTGGGACAAGCTTTATTAACCTCAGTGAAGTCAATACAAAGTCTCCATTTCCCGTTAGCTTTGCGCACAACAACAGGATTGGCCAACCACGTGGGATGGAGTACTCCTCTGACAAGGCCTGCTGCTTCCAACTTCTTGATTTCTTCTGCGATGAATTCTTGGCGCTCAACTGCCTGCTTCCTGACTCTCTGCTTGACGGGCCGCGCATGAGGACAGACTGCAAGGTGGTGCTCAATCACTTTCCTGGGAACACCGGGGATATCAGACGGTTTCCACGCAAACACGTCGATATTCGCCCGCAGGAAAGCAACGAGCGCGCTTTCCTATTTGGGGTCAAGAGTGGCGCTGATGGTGAAGGTACCACCAGTGCCATCCTCTTTGGCGGACACCTTCTTAGTCTCAGGTAGAGCTGCCATCGTCTTCTTGCACTTGCCGGTGGAGCTCGATGGTGCGTCCTCGATGGTAGCGCAGCACTCCGAAGAGGTGCGCTTGCCGGAGTGGGCATCAGAGCTCTTGCCGGACTTGGTCTTCTTCTTCCCCCCGGGAGCTTCAGCGGCAAGTGTCCTTCGTTCTGCTGCAGCTGCTGCTTCCCGGTAGATCTTGTCGGCACAAATAAGAGCATCCTTCTTGTCGCCAGGGACAGAGATGACACTTATTGGGCCTGGCATTTTCAGTACGTTGTACGCATAGTGAGAGGCTGCCATAAACTTGGCGAGTGCTGGACGGCCAAGGATTCCATTGTAAGGTAATGGAAAATCGGCAACGTCAAATGTGACCCTCTCAGTCCTAAAGTTTAGCTCACTGCCAAATGTTACCGGCAATGTGATCTTTCCCTTTGGCTTGCTCCTTCCCGGGTGGATTCCTTGATATGTGCCGGTCTCTTCGAGCTCGCTGTCGGGGTCTGGAGCTTCTGGAGCACCGCGGAGGAGATCAGGTTCAAGCCGGCCCCGCCGTCAACTAGCATCTTAGTGACCTTGAGGTTGCGGATTGTTGGTGAAACCAACATCGGCAAGCACCCGACCGCAGTTATGCGATCCGGGTGGTCCTCAATATCAAAGATGATAGGCGTGCTGGACCATTTCAGAGGCCTGCGTGACTCGACGGGTGGTTCTGCTGCATTAACCTCCCTCATCCACTGCTTGAGCTGGCGGTGCGAGGCATGCAGAGAAGCACCACCGTCAATGCACAGGACCTCTGTAGCTTTCTGGAACTCCTGCTCATCGGTCTCCTCATCATCCATATCTTCATCGTCGACGTCATCTTCATCCTTGTCGCGGCAGCGAGGAGGTCTGTCTCCTTGCCGCTGCTTGGCCTTGCCGCAGCGTCCTCCTCGGCCGGGACATTTCTTGCCGGATCCACCAGCTCCTTCCTGGGCTTTCTCCTTGTCGCGCCGCTCGTATTCAGCTTTCTGTTGCTCAACAAGCTGCTCGACCCTCTTGCAGTTTTGAAGATCATGGCCCTTGGTGCGGCGAATCTTGCAATACTGCTTGTTGGTGCCATCCTGCTTGTCGGCGACTGCCACCTCCGCGGCAACCTCCTTGCCGAAGTCACCAGCTTTGGTTTCCTTGGGCCCGCCACCGTTGCCAGACTGCTCAACAACTAGCACTTCTTTGCCTTTCCTCCTTCTGTTGTTCCGCCGCCGGGTTTTCCTTGTCGGGGCAGCATCTTCACTGTTAGATCCTCCCGCTCCTATATTCTCTCCGGGGAGTCTCCTCCCTTCCTGAGCACGCGCGCACTTGTCGGCCAGTGCATATAACTCACTGACGTCCCTGATCTTGCACATCGCCATTTCCTCCCACATCCTGCGGTTCCGCACGTTCTGATGGAACGCGCTGATCACCGCGGCAGGGTGGACGTCTGGGATGTTGTGCTGCACGCTACTGAATCTCTGAATGTACTTGCGCAGGGGCTCTCCTTCCTTCTGGGCGAGCAAATGAAGATCACTCTCCTGGCCATGAGGCTTGTGTCCGCCGGTAAAGGCGCCGACAAACTGATGGCACAGATCAGCCCAAGAGGATATGGAGTTGTCCGGCAAGTGCATGAGCCAGGACCTGACATTGGGCTTGAGCACCAGCGGGAAGTAGTTGGCAAGGATCTTGTCATCTCGTCCCCCGGCAGCTTGCACCGCAATGGTGTAGATGCTGAGGAACTCTGACGGATGCGTCTTGCCGTCGTACTTCTCCGGTACGTATGGCTTGAAGTTCTTTGTACTGGGCCACTGGACTTGCCGCAGCTCACGAGTGAACGCAGGACAACCTACCGCGTACAGCAGATCGCCTGGTTCCTCTGGCGCATGCATGTCAACAGAGGGCCCAGCGCGCTTGTCGGATTGACGTCGCGCTTCTCTTCGGCACTCGATGCGGGTTCGAGCGTCTTCTTGTTGTCGATCATGAAGAACTTGGCGCTGATCGCGACGAGCTCGTGGATCCGACGATGCAGTGGAGTCGCTGTCGAGGTGGATCCGACGAGTCGGCGATCTTGGTCTTCGGGGCGGTGATTGCATGGTAGTTGCACCTCCGCCCGTTTCGTCGCCACCGGCTCGCGTCCGGCGGTCCTGCGGTGGCGGCGACGCGCTCGGCCGCCGTGGAGTGTCGCCATTGGCGTAGCCGATGAGACTCTGAATGGTGGCCCTCCATTCGTCGATCTTGTCCGACGTTGGAGGGTAATCTAAGAAAAGTTGAGCTCGCGCCAAAGCTTCTGCTGGAGTGGTGGGTGGCAGTGGCGGTGTCACATCCCTGGTCCTGTTATGCACTAGGCTAGACCTCATGTGAGCATCATGTTTTAATTCAAATGAAATTTGAATTGAGGAAATTTTCAAAGCCTCAGAAACCTTCTAAAAATGATCAACATTAAAATCTCCTCAAAGAAGTCCAAGAAAATGTTCCTCTTAGTCTCTGAAAATATTGCAAAGAGGTAGAACTCAAAACAATATTTTTGGTATCTCAGAGTTAATTATTTTGGGCCTTTGAATTAAATAAATAGCTATTTGCATTGGATATATATATTATATATAAATAATATATGTCCAATAATTACTGGAACATTTTATGTGGTTGGGTATATTTTAACTCTAGCCACATAACTATTTTCAGGATTTTATAAAAATGGTTTAGTATTTTACTAAACCAAAACAAAACAAAACAAAATAGAAAAACAATAAATAAAAGCAGAGAGAGAACTTACCTCAGCTTACCTGGCAGCCACCCACAGCCCAACACTGTGCAGCCCACCTGCGCGGCCCAGCCCACCTGGCCCCCCTTCTCCTGTCTTCTTCCCGTGCCAGCGCACGAAGCAGCTCGGTGGCGAGCACCGCCGTCGCGCTTGGCCACCTCCTGCCTGGTTGCCTCCCTCCTCGATGCGCCTGGGGACGCCACGACACCCCTGGCCTCTCTCTCACTCTCCCTGGAACCCCTCTCGTTCTCCCTCCGTCCCTATTCCCCCTCTGCTCTCTCTCCCTCCCGCGACCGAACGGAGCCGCCGCCACCGACGAGCTCCCTCGCGGACACCGGCCACCCCATGCAAACCCGACGCGCCCAGAAGCTCCGCCACGTTGTCTTCTTCATCTTCGATGAGCCACGCAAGCCGGGAGGGTCCGGAACATCGCCATCGCCGTCGTCTTCCACCTCGGGCTCCGACCACCGCCGCCGTTGATTCGCCGTCTCCACCGCCTCCCCGAGCCCGCCGACCTTCTCTTCGAACTCACCGTGAGCCCCTGTCCATTTCCCCTCTCTCTCCGTGCCCGTCCGCGCCCTCTAACCACCCTGGCTGTCGGAGCCGACCGTTCCTCGCCGCCGGCGATGACGCAGACGGTGCTAGAGCCACCGTAGCTAACTCCCGAGCACGGCAACGTGCTCAACACCCTTCCAGGAGCCGAGCGCGCCCACCCGTGCGACCTGCCGTGCCCCCTAGCGCCAACCCCGACCTCGCCGTGCTCCGGCCGCAGCCCCGCTCGCCGCCGTCGCCAAATCCGACCTCCCCAGCACGAACGGATGCCACGATTCGATGCGCGCACACACCAGCTACGCGTAGAGCCCCTCAGTCTCCGATTTGGTCACCGGAGGAGGATTTCCGACCCCCTCCGCCGTCTCTGGCTCCGCCGGCGACGAGCCGCGGGTCAACTCCGGCGAGTTGACCCGGGGTTTGACCCCCCTGACGTGTGGGCCCAGGCGCCTGCTTGATTAGTGTTAGATTAGTTAGCACTAATTAACTTAGCTAATTAGATAGGCCACTGACATGCGGGCCCCGCCCGGCTAACTAAGTTAGTTAGGGCTAACTAACTTGGTTAGTTGACTGGGTCACTGACCAGTGGACCCCACTGGTCAGGTTTGACCTGGTCGACGCCTTTGACCTGCTGACGTCACCCCGGCGTCATGCTGACGCAATATTCCTTTTCTGGAATTTAGTTTATTTTATAAATAATCAGGAAATTCCAGAAAATAGCTAAAACTTCAATAAATCATAGAAAATTAACCGTAACTCCAAATTAAATAAATTATATATGAAAAATTATCAGAAAAATTCAAGGAATCCATCTGTACCATTTTCATGCATGTTTGAACAATGGTTGTCCTCTGTTTTGGACAAAACCAATAAAGGGCATTTAAATAATCACATATGGAGTTTGAATTTGAATTTTGTATTCAAACCAACCCCATTTAACTTGTTGCTAGTTGCATTAGCTCAAAACACATTCATATTGCCATGTCATAGCATGCATCATTTTGTGCATTGCATTGATTGTGTTTTTCTGTGTTGCCGGTATTTGTCCCCTCTCGATAGACGCGATACCGATGATGTGATCGTTGACACTGATGAAGACTCAATGTTATCTTCAGAAGTGCCAGGCAAGCAAAACCCCCTTGTTCATTCCGATACAATCCCACTCTCTCGCTCCTGCTCTCTTTTACTGCATTAGGACAACAACGATTCATCTGTTACTTGCTGCGGTAGCTGAACCCCTTTATCCTTTGCATGACCTGTCATTCCACAGTAAATAGATGAAACCCACTAGCATGGGTAGGAGTTGTTTGAGCCCTGTTGTGCCTACTCATTCTTGCTTGTTTGTCATGCCTGCTACTGCTTAGAGTTGAGTCAGGTCTGATTCATCAGGGATGAATCAGAGGCGTGTGAACATGTCCTACTGTGTGTGAGCTAAGTGTGTGAACACGTTTTGGTAAAGGTAGCGGTGAGAGGCCATGTAGGAGTACATGGTGGGTTGTCTCATTGCAGCCGTCCTCAGGAACTGAGTTCTGTGTTTGTGATCCATGATTCAGCTACTACCACGCATTGGGCCCGAAACCAATGGACCCTCTGGGCTTCTTGATCACCCTTGTCCTCTGTCCAGGAGTTGCAAGTAGTTTCTGGTGTTTGTAGTATGCTGGAGGCCGTGGGCAGCGCTGACCGTAGGGGTGGGCTGTGATGCGGTAGGCACGTGGCACGGTGTACCGGGCGCCCGTTTGGTGTCTCGGGAACCCTGTTCACATCGTTTGGGGCTGTGAGCGAAACTCCGGCCGGATCTCCTCATGGATGGAACCCGAATAGGCGATAAACCTGGACTAGAGACTTAGGTGATTAGGTAGGTCGTGGCCGACACCCATGTTGGGCTTCCGCTTGAAGGTTGCCGAGTACATGTCGTGTAAACGGCGGTAAGTGGTGAGAGCGTGTGTGAAGAAGTACACCCCTGCAGGGTTAACATCATCTATTCGAATAGCCGTGTCCGCAGAAAAGGACTTCTGGGTTGCTTATATCAGTTCATAGACAAGTGAAAGTGGATACTCTAAAATACGCAAGATAAGCGTGAGTGCTATGGATGGCGTTCTCGTAGGGAGACGGGAGCGGATCCATAGTGGTGTATTGATATGGTGAATATGTGGACTCGTGTGCGCCACCTCAAAAGAGTTACTTGCAGTCGTAGTTCAGGATAGCCACCGAACCAAAGCTGGCTTGCTGCAGTTAAACCCCACCACCCCTTTGTTGATAATGATGCATATGTAGATAGTTCTGATGTAAGTCTTGCTGGGTACATTTGTACTCACGTTTGCCTATTTTATGTTTTTGCAGAGAGACTCCAGTCTCACTAGTAATTCCGCGTGGTCTTCGACGTTTAGCTTGTTACCTCAGCTACGATCTTGTGCCCCGGCAGGATTGGTAGATAGTCAGGCTTCTCAGCCTTTTTCATTTATAGATGTCTGTACTCAGACATGTTAAGCTTCCGCATGTGCTTTGATTTGTATGCTCTGAGTGTTGGGTCATGAGACCCCTGTTTGTAATATCTCGCTCCTCGGAGCCTATTGAATAAATTACTTGAGTCGTAGAGTCATGTTGTGATGCCATGTTGTATTTGCACATATCGAGCATATTGTGTGTATGCTATTGAAATGCTTGGTATGTGTGGGATCTGACCATCTAGTTGTTTATCTTTAGTAGCCTCTCTTACCGGGAAATGTCTCCTAGTGTTTCCACTGAGCCATGGTAGCTTGCTACTGCTCCGGAACACTTAGGCTGGCCGGCATGTGTCCTTCTTCGTTCCTGTGTCTGTCCCTTCGGGGAAATGTCACGCGATGAATACCGGAGTCCTGTTAGCCTGCTACAGCCCGGTTCACCGGAGTCCTGCTAGCCCAGTGCTACAGCCTGGATTCACTCGCTGATGACCGACACGTTCGATGCTGGGTCATGGATGCCTGTCCCTGTAAGTTTGTGCCGCTTTGGGTTTACGACTAGCCATGTCAGCCCGGGCTCCTTATCATATGGATGCTAGCGACACTGTCATATACGTGTGCCAAAAGGCGCAAACGGTCCCGGGCAAAGGTAAGGCGACACCCGTGGGAATACCGTGCGTGAGGCCGCAAAGTGATATGAGGTGTTACATGCTAGATCGATGTGGCATTGAGTCGGGGTCCTGACAGCGTTGGTATCAGAGCTTGACTGCCTGTAGGATTACCAAGCCAAACTGGTCGAAGTTGAGTCTAGAAATTCTTTATTTATGTAAGGGAATTGATTGTGGGATGGAACGTAAGGCTCTTTTTACTCCTTATACCTTATGCCTTCTGATCTGAGTCATCTTATCTTTCCTACGGGGATTAAGAACTAGGCTATCTTTTCTTTCTATCAGGATCACGTGTTACTAATCCGTAGACTTATAGATTGTTGGACTTAAGCCTCGTTTCAGTTCCTAGTACTTCTGTATGTTAATTATTGATCTCGAGACCTTGATATTGTGCTTCTGAGTGGTTATGCCACCATTTTTGTGGATGTCTCAAATCTTTTCTGAGCATTTACAGCCGTTATGCTGTCCGAGTCATTCCAGGTTTCTAAATAGTCTGATGCATTTGCAAAATCCTTTCCCTCTGGTTTCGATGTTCCTTTATGCCAGCTCAATCACACTAATTGTTGAGTTGAGGTATTCTATTGCCTTGACATTATGTTGGAGTTACTATTATGACCCTAGGTGTCTCAGGGGATCATCTAGTAGTCTAGCCATGATTTATGTTCTAGTGTGATGACTCTGGCCGTCATTATCGAAAGCATCCCGTGATGCTATTTAGTAGTAGGTATTCTATCCCTGGGTTTTGAACCCGAGATTCACCCTACTTGCTTCATGTTGATAGTTTTGCTCGTTCCTTTAGGTTATTAGTAACCTTTGCATTAGTCCTCGATGTTCGTGGTATTCCTTTCTTCCAAATACTATGAACCGCTTATGGCAGATGTTCCTCGCTGATCGAAAGATCACAATCAGAGTGCTCTCGATGGGTTCTCGATTCTACATTGTGACTCTGCCAGTTCTACCTTTCTGCATGGGTTATCCGGAAGAAATATGTGGAATTCGTTCGACATGCTAAACCATGCATCCACAACTCAGAAAATCGTATGTTCCTTTGAGTTGTCCCTCTTTAGTTGTCTTCTGACCCTCGTCTATCAATTGATAGTCAAGAGTATGCGTGCATTCGTTCGTCGATGCCTATTACCCTTGTGGTCCGCCAAGCCATTCTATTTCAGAATGAATAGGAGAAACAAACTCCAGTACCTCATCCATATTTAGGATTGGGTCAAAGTAGTTGTGTTCCGCAGATCAAGTTACAATCCAGCTTCTGGTCTGCTCTACCCTGAAGTATTACCTTCTTTATGACAGGAATTTCATGAGAATTGCACCACCTTTTGTGAATTCTTGACATAGTGATACTTCTCGCCATCCTTTTTCATTCCTCGATTCCGTGTTGTTGCAGCCGGAGTGCCGACAAGTGAATCATGATGTGTGAACTCAATACTCCTAGCAACCCCATTGCTTGGTAGTCAATGGACAATAATCTTATTCTTAGTATGTTGGTTATTGAATCACCATTCTAAGATTGATCGTGCTACCTAGTCCTTATTTCCTGGTGCACTCTTTGATTGATGAGTTAGGATTTTGTCAAGTCCTCGCTCATTTGATCATATCATCTTGCCCTGAAAAGCAAGATTGTTCTCGAGCTTAGTAACATATCGGTGGTTCGTGATTTCCGAAGATCTTCTCGGAAGTATTACCAGGTTGTCACCTGACCGCTATGTTGAGCTCGTGATCAAGTTGGTTTCTTGTGAACCACCTTCTCTCCAAGAATCGGTGTTAGATATCCCTGAGCTAGTTGGTTAAGCTAAACGACAACTTGGAGGGTTGGAAGATAAAAGCTTGCCTGACTTAGTTCGTTCCAAAGGGATATTCTTGTGTAGTGTGTGTTGGAGAAAGATGATATCTTCATCGATTGGTCCCTGTGATCAGTTGCTGGACCTATCGTCTTATCAATTCTTTGATTTGAGTGTGGGCTATCGTCAAATCAAGTCAGAACCAACGATGCTCGTAATGTTGTCTTCCTCGTGGTTCCTCCCTCGAGCATACACCATTATATCTTTTGGGTCTGACCAATGCTATCACCGTGTTCACACGATGGTGGAAGTCCAGTGATATGGAAATTCCGATGAGTTGTTGTTGAGTCCATTGACAACATCCTTATCTCCTCCATGATGTTGTTGAACATTAAGTTAGTGTTGGAAACTTTTGAAAGCATTTTCTTCATGCTAGCTCATGAAGTACTTGTTTGATGAAAGGAGTGACTTCCTTTGATTCACGTGCATTTTGATGTAAGCTGCCGTCGTGAATTCAAGAAAGTTTGTTTTTGCTCCTTTGGAATCATCCCAAGTCGGTCATGCACGTGCGAAGAATTCTATGGTCTGTTAGACTGATCATCTTCATTCCATATGTATATCCTAGCACACCAAGCCACTGACTGATTTGTTCAAGGAGAAGGAGTATCTTCATAAGAGCTAATCCGGACTTATGAAAGAACTTCGATATCCTCGCTGATGGTTCCCAACCAGAACTCGGTAGTGTTTTATTGTAAGACTACCATGTGATCATGTTTGTCTGAGGCAGCGTGTTCACACATGTGTAGCAGAACCAGCTCATGTTTTGGAGCTTGCTATCGTAGTTCATTTCCCAAGAATCTCGCAACGTCATCTCGTCGATTTGTGTTGCAAACTTTCATTTTCTTCCTAGACTCGATGAGTCTGGAATATTCTGACACCAACCAGATCTGAATCTTAGGCAGATGTGATGGTTGGAACATTTCCCAAGAACTATAATATTGGTCTCGCGATAACCGGTAAAGTGGATGTCGTGGCCAACACACCCAACCGGAAGACCTCCTGTTGTAGTATCTTGATTTGAGGAAGTTGGCCACCTCCCCATAGGGATTTCGTAGGATTTACTCCCTAGTTGCCCCTATGGATTTCTGTGTTCCGAAGTCCGACCTTTTTACTTGATGTTCTAGATATCAAACCATATCTATGAATGGGTTACACTAGCACATCAAGGAGAACATTAGAAGCGGAGTGCTAAATGTCTCTCGGTCGATCATCCAGATTTCGTTCCCTTGGCCTCGCTAAGGTGAAATCTGAGAAAGTGTTATCCTCCTTTGCATCTGCATCGTCCATCGCTATTCATCATGGTAGTATGTTGTGTTGTCAGCACCCTTGACACGGATGTTGATAAAACCTTGATGATTGTGGAAATGCTCAAGTTCTTGAGAGCACGCACAAGCGCTACGTGTTATCATCGGCTCTAATTGGGATGCTCTCAGTTCCCTCGGCAATGCTATGACCTTCTCAATCAGTGAATTCACTCTCTATTGTTGGGTTCTTCCCCAGTTACCAGAATCATTCCCATCATTTGCATTTTGTTCCCAGCTTGCACCGCCAATGTGCCATTCTACCATGGGTCTCTTCCATTTCCGGTGATAAGCAAATTCATCCATTACGTTGTCTTCAACAAGGTAATCCACATCATCCAAGTCCGAGTATGCCATTCTACCGACCCCCTCCAAACGATCGCTCGAGAATTGTCCTAGGCTGGTTTAAAGAGTTTCAATGATCTTTGAATCAAAGGTAATTCTTTTTGCCACTTAAGGGGATATTTCTATGAGTCACCGTCCCTAAGGTGCCTCGTTGTGGTATCATGGCAACTCAACTCCTCGCTACGTTGACAATCGTTCACCACCTTCTTAGGTGTGGAATCGTTGTCTACCTAGTGAACCTTCGTCATCTGTTCCACTCCATTCCTCTAGAGGTGTGCTTCGTCTCTCAGCTCGAGAGATGTTGCTATGTCCCATTCCGTGAGTTAATCCTGAGTTGTTCGTTCTTTGAGAAGATTAATTCTTCTAGAGTTTTCCTTCCCTCTTCTTGTCATGTTAGTTGGAGTTCTCAGAGCAAGACTTCGAGACAATGATGGTGATCGAATCAACGCTCTTATGAAGTGCACCCTGGATCGTGAAGATTATACTAGTTGCGTTTCCCCTTCACCTTACCCTACGCTTGAATCTCGGGACGAGATTTTTGTTTAGTGGGGGTGAGTTGTCACATCCCTGGTCCTGTTATGCACTAGGCTAGACCTCATGTGAGCATCATGTTTTAATTCAAATGAAATTTGAATTGAGGAAATTTTCAAAGCCTCAGAAACCTTCTAAAAATGATCAACATTAAAATCTCCTCAAAGAAGTCCAAGAAAATGTTCCTCTTAGTCTCTGAAAATATTGCAAAGAGGTAGAACTCAAAACAATATTTTTGGTATCTCAGAGTTAATTATTTTGGGCCTTTGAATTAAATAAATAGCTATTTGCATTGGATATATATATTATATATAAATAATATATGTCCAATAATTACTGGAACATTTTATGTGGTTGGGTATATTTTAACTCTAGCCACATAACTATTTTCAGGATTTTATAAAAATGGTTTAGTATTTTACTAAACCAAAACAAAACAAAACAAAATAGAAAAACGATAAATAAAAGCAGAGAGAGAACTTACCTCAGCTTACGTGGCAGCCACCCACAGCCCAACACTGTGCAGCCCACCTGCGCGGCCCAGCCCACCTGGCCCCCCTTCTCCTGTCTTCTTCCCGTGCCAGCGCACGAAGCAGCTCGGTGGCGAGCACCGCCGTCGCGCTTGGCCACCTCCTGCCTGGTTGCCTCCCTCCTCGATGCGCCTGGAGACGCCACGACACCCCTGGCCTCTCTCTCACTCTCCCTGGAACCCCTCTCGTTCTCCCTCCGTCCCTATTCCCCCTCTGCTCTCTCTCCCTCCCGCGACCGAACGGAGCCGCCGCCACCGACGAGCTCCCTCGCGGACACCAGCCACCCCATGCAAACCCGACGCGCCCAGAAGCTCCGCCACGTTGTCTTCTTCATCTTCGATGAGCCACGCAAGCCGGGAGGGCCCGGAACATCGCCATCGCCGTCGTCTTCCACCTCGGGCTCCGACCACCGCCGCCGTTGATTCGCCGTCTCCACCGCCTCCCCGAGCCCGCCGACCTTCTCTTCGAACTCACCGTGAGCCCCTGTCCATTTCCCCTCTCTCTCCGTGCCCGTCCGCGCCCTCTAACCACCCTGGCTGTCGGAGCCGACCGTTCCTCGCCGCCGGCGATGACGCAGACGGTGCTAGAGCCACCGTAGCTAACTCCCGAGCACGGCAACGATTCGATGCGCGCACACACCAGCTACGCGTAGAGCCCCTCAGTCTCCGATTTGGTCGCCGGAGGAGGATTTCCGACCCCCTCCGCCGTCTCTGGCTCCGCCGGCGACGAGCCGCGGGTCAACTCCGGCGAGTTGACCCGGGGTTTGACCCCCCTGACGTGTGGGCCCAGGCGCCTGCTTGATTAGTGTTAGATTAGTTAGCGCTAATTAACTTAGCTAATTAGATAGGCCACTGACATGCGGGCCCCGCCCGGCTAACTAAGTTAGTTAGGGCTAACTAACTTGGTTAGTTGACTGGGTCACTGACCAGTGGACCCCACTTGTCAGGTTTGACCTGGTCGACGCCTTTGAACTGCTGACGTCACCCCGGCGTCATGCTGACGCAATATTCCTTTTCTGGAATTTAGTTTATTTTATAAATAATCAGGAAATTCCAGAAAATAGCTAAAACTTCAATAAATCATAGAAAATTAACCGTAACTCCAAATTAAATAAATTATATATGAAAAATTATCAGAAAAATTCAAGGAATCCATCTGTACCATTTTCATGCATGTTTGAACAATGGTTGTCCTCTGTTTTGGACAAAACCAATAAAGGGCATTTAAATAATCACATATGGAGTTTGAATTTGAATTTTGTATTCAAACCAACCCCATTTAACTTGTTGCTAGTTGCATTAGCTCAAAACACATTCATATTGCCATGTCATAGCATGCATCATTTTGTGCATTGCATTGATTGTGTTTTTCTGTGTTGCCGGTATTTGTCCCCTCTCGATAGACGCGATACCGATGATGTGATCGTTGACACTGATGAAGACTCAATGTTATCTTCAGAAGTGCCAGGCAAGCAAAACCCCCTTGTTCATTCCGATACAATCC
>NC_041390.1:380242494-380244133 GCF_002162155.2 Triticum dicoccoides | reverse complement strand
TGAGTGCTATGGATGGCGTTCTCGTAGGGAGACGGGAGCGGATCCATAGTGGTGTATTGATATGGTGAATATGTGGACTCGTGTGCGCCACCTCAAAAGAGTTACTTGCAGTCGTAGTTCAGGATAGCCACCGAATCAAAGCTGGCTTGCTGCAGTTAAACCCCACCACCCCTTTGTTGATAATGATGCATATGTAGATAGTTCTGATGTAAGTCTTGCTGGGTACATTTGTACTCACGTTTGCCTATTTTATGTTTTTGCAGAGAGACTTCAGTCTCACTAGTAATTCCGCGTGGTCTTCGACGTTTAGCTTGTTACCTCAGCTACGATCTTGTGCCCCGGCAGGATTGGTAGATAGTCAGGCTTCTCAGCCTTTTTCATTTATAGATGTCTGTACTCAGACATGTTAAGCTTCCGCATGTGCTTTGATTTGTATGCTCTGAGTGTTGGGTCATGAGACCCCTGTTTGTAATATCTCGCTCCTCGGAGCCTATTGAATAAATTACTTGAGTCGTAGAGTCATGTTGTGATGCCATGTTGTATTTGCACATATCGAGCATATTGTGTGTATGCTATTGAAATGCTTGGTATGTGTGGGATCTGACCATCTAGTTGTTTATCTTTAGTAGCCTCTCTTACCGGGAAATGTCTCCTAGTGTTTCCACTGAGCCATGGTAGCTTGCTACTGCTCCGGAACACTTAGGCTGGCCGGCATGTGTCCTTCTTCGTTCCTGTGTCTGTCCCTTCGGGGAAATGTCACGCGATGAATACCGGAGTCCTGTTAGCCCGCTACAGCCCGGTTCACCGGAGTCCTGCTAGCCTAGTGCTACAGCCTGGATTCACTCACTGATGACCGACACGTTCGATGCTGGGTCATGGATGCCTATCCCTGTAAGTTTGTGCCGCTTTGGGTTTACGACTAGCCATGTCAGCCCGGACTCCTTATCATATGGATGCTAGCGACACTGTCATATACGTGTGCCAAAAGGCGCAAACGGTCCCGGGCAAAGGTAAGGCGACACCCGTGGGAATACCGTGCGTGAGGCCGCAAAGTGATATGAGGTGTTACATGCTAGATCGATGTGGCATTGAGTCGGGGTCCTGACAGGCGGGCGGCGCGAGGAGCGGGACGTGCTCGAACTTCTAACTATGTTAGAAGGAGCAGTATCCCGTCCAGGCGACCGTGCCCCGCTCGTCCCAGCATGCTGGCGTGCATGCTGGTCTTGAGCGCCCCGAGACCCACCAGCTTGGCCTTGGTCTATCATGCGCATGGTGCTGCAAGCGCCATGGTGCTGCTGATCTTGCGCCTCCTGAGAGTGGCGCGGAACATGTACAGTCGCCGAGGTTTGTGCAGCCTTGTCCTTGGACTTGGCGGCACTGTGAGCACCCTCATCGACGGCTGTTCTTCCGCCGGCGTCCACTCCACCACCCGTTTGCTCCAACGGTGGCGGAAATGACGTGGATGGAGCGGCTACTGCCGAAGTCTTCTTCTTCGGTGGCATGTTGATGAAGGGAATGAAGATCTAGCTCATGTGAACACCGGATCAGGTTCACACAATCTCGACGTCCCCTACCTGGCGCGCCAAAGATGTCGGGGAAACTGATCCTCAAACACCTATGGGGCCGGCGGACCGGGCCC
>NC_041390.1:380155500-380242277 GCF_002162155.2 Triticum dicoccoides | reverse complement strand
GCGGAGATCACACGAAGAGCAGATCGAGGCGAGGCACACGAGCAGTTTACCCAGCTTCGGAGCTCTCCGGAGAGATAACACTCCTACTGCTGCTTGTCTGGTTGTCTTATCTGGTGTTCTTGCTCTCCAAAGCGAGAGTGTGATGTTCTCTGGGCTACCAATGGATCGAAGCAAACTGTCTGAGGCTTCGAACCTATGAGCCGAACCCCCTCTACGTTGCGCATGGGCCTCCTTTTATACGCTAAAGGGGTCACCGACAGGTGGCAACGCAGAAGAGGGTAAAAATGTAAAAAGCGAGGTAGTTGATACAGTTGCTTGTACAGTGCACCCTACCTAACCCTGACGGCAGGGGACAAGGGCATTGAATGCCCATCTGAGTCGCCCAAACAGTGTAGAAAAGGACCGTTAGGGGCGCCACCGTTCGCCACGATGGCGATCTTGTCAGCTTCGCATGCCACTGCGCACCGCTGGCTGCACAGCCTCCCGCCACGTACGCCCGGAGAGGCCCCCAGAGCGACACCTTGGTGGATGCGCTGGAGCGTGGATGCAGAGTGGCCGCCTGCCGCGGCAAGCGCCTTGCCGCTGTTGTTATCTTGTCGGGTCCGGAAGCTTGTCGCTCGCCGGGCTTTGAGGTACCTTGGTTTGTCTTCCCGGCAAGCTCCTCTTGCCGGGGCCTTGTTGCCTTGCCGGAGCGCGTGGCGCGTCGCGGCAAGTTCATTGGAGCGCCTTGGTTGGCCTTCCCGGCAAGCTCCTCTTGCCGGGGTCTTGTCTCCTTAGCCTAAGTACTTTGTTCTTGGATGGCTCCAAGGGAACCTTGGGGGATCTTGGCGATCACCCGGCAAGCCTTTGCCGCGGGGTGCTGCAACTGCCTGTGCACAAGTTCGAGGTACAAGGGTACCCCTAATCTAGTACACCGACACCAGTGGGTGCACTTATCGTGCCCCACAGATTCAGATTCCACTCGACATGGTTCACCCAAACCGAGTGGAAGAAGACCGCAACCGACTGCCAGCAGTCGACTGCGGTCTCGACGACTACACCCAGTGGGTGCACTTAGCGTGCCCCCACTGGTTCATATTCCGCTCGACATGGTCCGCCCAAACCTAGTGGAAGAGTGAAAACAACAAAGATGCCAAACACCCACTGGATGCGTAGATGCGAAGTGCTGGATAACAAGAGATTGCACGGAGAAAAGCTTTCAGGTAGCATATCCAAACAGAACAAGTTCAGTCAGAAGCCTACCTGGACATTGGCTCAAAGGGCCGCGCTGGCATCATAAGAAGCCTGACTGTTTTCGTGCACCACCTTCACTCGCTCCATTATTAGGCCAGTTTGGCGAATGGCTTCTGCAGCGGCGTCCGCCTGGCTTTCCGGAACTTGATGAGTAGTGAAGAATGGGACTTATGGTCCAGACGCAACAGCTGGAAGTTCTGAGGCATGAAGCTGGACAGTGGAAGCAAGCACTGGCACACTCGACGATGTGGGGCGTTCACTCGATACTGGATTAGCAAAAGTAACAAAAGCCCGAGTCACATCTTCAGGCTGTTAAACCGCTAGCTCTGCCGCCAGCACCGATTGGGATGTCTTGCCAGTAGATGCCTTTTTTCCTCCTAGCCCTCAGCGGCACGTGCTCGTCGTCATCTAGAAGCTCAATGACACTGGGAGTAGCTGCAAAAAGATCAGTCGACTCCAGATTAATCGTCAGAATTTAATCGACCAAGTAACTAAAGACAGGATTATGAGAAGTTATACCCGGGTTGGAAGTGATTGTGTCTTCCATTTCTTCATCTTCATACTTGTGGGTGGAAGTCCCAGAGGTAGCAGCACTGCAAATTTCAAGATTCAGTCGGTCATGCCTATCACGGTGGGTCGACCAAAATTCAAATCATAGTAAACCAAGAAATTAGGTCTGATTATTACCCGAAAACAGTAGGAATGGCCACTGTGATCTTGGGCAAGGCCTTTGGCGGTTTTGACGACGTAGCTTTCAGTTATTTCGGCGCCTTTTCAGTCAGCGCTGGAGACGGTGCAGCTTTCGGTTGCTTTGGTGTCCTCTCAGTCGGCACTGGAGAAGACATCTGAGGGCGCTTTGACGACTGTCCAGTCAGTACGGTCGCTTTGTCATGGATGCTTGCCGGGTCGTGGGCCTGCTTGGATCGTTTTTCCTACGGGGAGGTGAGTCGACCTCTTCTACATCACTCGGGTCGTCACTCTTCTCGTCCTCCTCTTCATCCAAGTGCCACTCGCCGCTCTCGCCTCTGCTCGCCTCCCCCTCCGGATCCTGCTCCTACTCCCCGTTGGGCATCGAGTACATCTCAGTAAGGGCCTGAAAGACAACAAGCGAAGCAGAAATCAGTCGGTTGACAACAAGCAGTTACATGGCAAATCAAGAGAACACTTGGCAATTTAGAGTTGGACCTTGTCTGGTTGGCGCGAGTTGTCAAATGGAGTGACTCTCATAGACCCCCTGGGGTTATCCTTGTTGCTAGTGATACCTCTCAGCCACTTCTCCACCGTGTCCTCGTCAACCTCTTCTGGGTGGATCCGAGTGGAATCATAAATGTCGAATACATCCACATAGGATGGTCTCGAGCTTGAAGCGGCTTAATACGTTGTTTAAGGAAGACCTCTAGCAGATCCATGCCAGTCACGCCGTCACGGACGAGTTGGACCACCCGCTTGACCAACACCTTAACCTGCGCGTTCTCCTTCGGGATCACATTCAAGGTGGAGGGCTTTTCGACCTGAGCCGCAGAGAAGGGTGGACGTCCGGTCGGTTGACCTTGAGTCGGCTGGTCTTTGCAATAGAACCAGGTCGACTGCCATCCTCGGACTGACTCAGGAAGGATGATGGCTGGGAAAGTGCTTTTACCTCTCATTTGAATCCCAAGACCCCCACACATCTGGATCACGTGCGTCCTCTCATCACTCGGGTTGGTCTTCTTGACCGATTGGGAACGACACGTGAAAATGTGCTTGAAGAGACCCCAGTGTGGCCTACAACCTAAGAAATTCTCGGACATGGACACGTAGGCGGCGAGGTACATGATGGTGTTGGGAGAAAAGTGGTGGAGTTGTGCTCCAAAGAAGTTCAAGAAACCTCGAAAAAAGGATGGGGAGGCAAAGAAAATCCACGGTCAACATGGGTGGCGAGGAGAACACACTCACCCTCCTGCGGATGCGGTTCGGTCTCACCTTCCGGGAGCCGCGCTGATTCGTGGGGAATCTGTCCCCCCTCAACCAGATCGTCGATGTCGTCCTGACGAATCATCGACCAAATCAAGTCTCCTTGGATCCGGCCGCGCGGTAGGCCGGACCTCGACGAAGATCTGCCCCGGCTGGACTTCTTCCCCTTCGCCTTCGCCGTTGCCTTGTGTGCGCGTTTTAAGGCCACCGTCTTCTCCTTCCCCATTGCAACGGCCGGAGCTCGAGCAGAGCGGCGGCGCCGGGAGCAGAGTTGGATGAGGTGGAGAAAGCGGGGAAGAATGGGAACGCAGTGTGCAAAAAAACCCAATCTGACACCTTATATGAGATCGTTTTCGAGTGGCGGACCTGTGGGTTCGGGCGATCCTATCAAATCCCGCAACAGTCGCGCACGCGATACGTGGTGAAAAAGGTGGCGCAGTGATCGAGGCAGCCCTACCTAATCCAGCCCAATTACCGCGGCCTCCTCCGCCCCAAGCGCTTCCCGAAATTAAAATCCCACAATATCCGCGAGCAGCAGAGCAACTTGTCAGACGGTAGATTTTTCCCTTGTCAGCACTCAAAGTGTAGCAGTAAAAGTTCACTCAGCAGAACCAAGAATGGATCAAGGCACTGAAAAAGAGGTTGAAGTCATCATGGTTGCTCACTTGGCCCCAATCAGGCGCTTCCGAAGCGCAAAAATTGAATCGGAGGTGTTCTCAAATCCTTCTCCACTCAAACCCTGAATCATTAGGGGGCTAATGATGTAGCTATGTACCTAGGGAAGGGTCATAGGCCTGACCTAGACACCCTCCCCTAGGACTCCATCCTAAAACAAGAAGCGTTAGAAGTATAACATCATCCACTCGAATGCCAGGCATTCCACTCGGAAGATTCAAAGTCACTCGACCACGACGATTATGACTCGACAGACGGAAGATCTAAAGTCACTCTGCACGACAACAGTTGGACATTTAGTTCATAGACTTAATAGGCATTTATGTCACTTAATTGCTAGTGTTACCAGTAACACCCCCTCTTGATGTTCCTTAAAACTCTTGTAATGTGGGCAGACTAGGGTCCTAGCGCACTCTATATAAGCCACCCCCTCCACTGAGACAAGGGTTCGCACCCCCTATAAACACACACATACATAATCCAGTCGACCGCCTCCGGGCACCGAGACATCGGGCTGCTACTTCCTCCGCGAAGGGCCTGAACTCGTAAAACTCATGCGTACAACTTCGCCATAGCTAGGATCTTGCCACCTCATACCTACCCCCCATTCTACTGTCAATCTTAGATCCATGACATCCGACGAGCTAGGCCTAGAGATCGTTGCGAGTGCGAGCTATGGAAAGAGAGATCTTCATGCGCACCCCAGAGTTCGAACCTCAAGGGTTTGCCGGAACCCGGAATCCGGCAAAAGTTCAGCAACATAGAGTAAAGAAGTTCATGTATGAAACCGCATGAAGTTCATAGGGTAGATGGGTGTAAATTATGACCAGCTACACTCACCTCTTGGAACGATCATTCTTAAGCCTAGTTACACATCAACCTTCTTTTGGACGACAGCAAGGTCACTATCTGCTCAGCAAAAGAAATAGAAATTAAGAGGAACATTCAAGCACATAGATTGATGAAAGTTTAATTAAGAGCAACAGTCAAGCACAACATTCAAGCACAAGCACATCTTAGCTTTTACACCAGAATTGATAAATCCATAGGATTATAAAAATCACAACCTGTTCATTAAAAACCTTCCCCCACATAGAAACAGGTTCACTTAGCTTTATTTACAAACCACATGACAAAGCACAAACCAAAAGTTCAACTTGCACCACACATGAAGTTCACATGGATATCATGGACAAAACCCAATAGCAAAAGGGACGGAGATGGGGGAAAGAAGAGAGAAGCATGCTCCTCTCTTTATGGATTTTTGCCTAGACCAGTGGCAGCACTGGAATGATCAACCTCCTCTCCAAAGTTGTCGCTATCAGTCTCTTCATCGTCATCTCTAGTAGACATTGCAGCATCGTCGGGAAGGACACCAGCAGCAGCTGGAGCAGCTACAGAATCTGAAACAACAAAACTGTTGGTTGTGCTGCACAAGGAAGCGCTGGAGAACCAACATCAACACCAACTGATGGCTCTGCTACAAAAGACTTCTTCGGGCTTGCAGCAGCACTACCACCAGTCTCAACAGCAGCCTCGGCGGGATCTTTATCCAAAATGATATCTCCAGCTGTCTTGCCTTGCTCAACATCCGTAACCTCAGCTGTCTTGCCCTGCTCAGCATCAGAAACCTCAACACAAATGGACAACTGAGGTTCAGTTGGTTCCACCCCGTCAGAGCAGCCGGTGCCTGACACGGACTTGTCTGCAACCTTCTCTGGAGGAACACTAGCATTATCATTCTGCAGCAAAGAACAGAAAGTCATTACAAAGGGGCACATAGTGATAAAATGCACAAACAAGTAAAATAAAAATGAGACAAATGGACAAGAACAAATGGTACTTTATTTTCTCTGCCATGAACCTCATCAACTAATACATCACCCGCAGGAGCAGGTTCATGCACAGGGGCAGGTTCATGCACACGTTAAACATCCTCCTTATCCCTAGCACCATCATCAACAGCCTACAAAAAAATCATGTAGAACACAAATACGTAATCTGCAGAAGTTCACATTACATAATGAAAGAAGGCCAGCTATGCCAACTAACACATAATGGAAGTCCAAATGCAATGGACATAGCAGGTCAGATATCAAACTACTCTAGTACAAAAGGGAACAAAAAGGGCCAGTCATGGAAATCACAGAAGTTCAGTTGTTGTAGCCCCTGAAGTTCAGGTACTATAAACAGAGAAGGTCAACTAGGAAACACTAATACTAAAAAGAAAAAGTTTAGGACACATGAAATCAATAAGGGTCACCTATGACTAAAAACAGTAATAACTGTAAGCTAACAATGAACATTAGTTCAAAGAAATATCAAAAGCCAACATAAACAAACCTCTTCGGTATGCTCCACATGGCCTCCTTCACGACCCAAACAAACAGAATCCTACCTCCGAATCTGTCTGACAACAACACTTGCCTCATCTTCAAAAGGCTTACAACGAGCATCCTGCATTTCCTTGAATAGCCCAAAGCTAGCCCGGAGGTGGGAAGTGCTCTGACGAAGCTCTTCAAGAAATCTAGCTTCAATTGACAAAACCTCCTTGTCGGTGTCAAAACCGGCAGATCTCGGGTAGGGGGTCCCGAACTGCGCATCTAAGGTTGATGGTAAGAGGAGACAGGGACACGATGTTTACCTAGGTTCGTACCCTCTTTATGGAGGTAATACCCTACTTCCTGCTTGATTGATCTTGATGAATATCAGTGTTACAAGAGTTGATCTACCACGAGATCGTAATAGATAAACCCTAGAAGTCTAGCCTGTATGACTACGGTATTGAGTATCCCCCGTCCGGACTAAGTCCTCCGGGTTATATAGACACCGGGGGGATCTAGGGTTACATAGAGTCGGTTACATAATATGGAATCTTCATAGTTGCTCGCCAAGCTTGCCTTCCACACTAAGGAGAGTCCCATCCGGACACGGGTATAGTCTTCGGTCTTCATATCTTCACAACCCATCTGTTTGGCCCATAGATAACAGGACGGACGCTCGAGGACCCCTTAGTCTAGGACTCCCTAAGTAGCCTCTGAACCTGGCTTCAATGACAGGGTATCCGACGCGTAGTGCTGTCTTCGGCATTGCAAGCCGGGTTCCTCCTTCTGAACTCCCGAATAGTCTTCAGGCAAATTGATTGTGTCCGGACCTGTAACACACAACACACACAACCGTAGAGAGAATATAATAACACACGAGTCCCATCCGCTGATAACTTTAGTAATGTGACATCGTGCCTGTCCGGTTATAATTTCGAATCGTTTTTCGCCCCACGTTTCGAGATGCGGTTGTCCTTGGCAAGTCTTATCAAAGCAGAGATTGTGTCCCCTTATCACGGGATTCTCATCAATACGGGCGTAGGTAACCCAACCGTGCCATTTACACAGCCTTGGGAGCAGGCGAATTTTAAGGCGAATGGTGGGGGGGCGTTCGATATTCACCGCTTTCTTCTCCTACGCTTTCCTCCTGCCTCTCTGTCCTTGAGCTCCAACACCCAAGTCCTTTTTCAAACCAACACCCAACCATGTCCGGATCCGGAGCTGGCGGCAAGTGGATGACCTCCTCTGTTAAGAGGGAAAATATAGAGGAGCTCCGAGAGGCTGGATACCTGGCCAAGGAGATTGTTCACCGACTCCCGGTCGAGGGACAGATCGTCCCCACCCCCGAGCCTCGTCAAAGAGTGGTGTTACTCACACATTTTTTTCATGGGCTAGGATTCCCTCTCCACCCGTTTGTCCGCAGATTGATGTTTTATTATGGGCTAGACTTCCATGATCTAGCCCCTAACTTTATCTTCAACATCTCGGAATTTATAGTCGTGTGCGAGGCCTTTCTCCGCATTTCACCTCACTTCGGCCTATGGCTGAAGTCCTTTAATGTGAAGCCAAAGGTGGTGAGAGGACAACATGCAGAGTGCGGAGGAGCTATGTTGAGTAAGATGCCCAACGTCACCTGGCTCGAAGGTTCTTTCATGGAGATGGTGAAGGGGTGGCAATCAGGGTGGTTCTACATCACTGAACCGCGCGACACTAACTGGACGGCGGCCCCCCAATTCCGATCCGGAGTTCCGATGCGGCTCACCTCCTCGCAAGAGAAGGGCTTAACCTGGGGTGCTTCGGGCGAGCTGACAGGGCTCCAGACGTGCGTCAAGAACATGATATCCAGAAAGATTAAGCATGTCAATATGATCCAGGTTTTGCTCATCCGCCGGATCCTCCCATGCCAACGGAAGACTTGTTATTTATGGGAATTCGATCCGGCCAAGCACCATATGTTTCTAGAGCTCTTCGGCACAACGCACGAGGATATCTGGAAAGTGCTCTTCAAGGCCAACGAAATGCCACCGCCTACAATCGAGGATCGTGGGCTTAGCTCAAAGCGCCAAGCTAATTCGGTAAGTTTTTTCACGCTCTCAAGGCATAAACTTTACTAGCGTATTGTGAGAAAGAAGTCTAAGCTCTCCTATCAATTTTTTCTTTAGGCATGGGTCGACATAGCGAGGCGGATTAACTGTCCAGCCCCGCTACACGAAGACAAAGAGCCCCACTCCTGACAAAGATGTTGTTCCCGGAGCCTTATGATGTGCCAGAGAAGAAGACTGAAAAGGCAGCCAAGGGGACTAGGAGTGGCCTTCATCGAAAGGATTCTTCGGAAATGTCATCCGAAGACGAGACTGACCCTTCGGTCGCCGAAGACGGCGATGAGGAGGAGGAGGAGGAGGAAGACAACTCCCCCCTGATGGGGGAAGGAAGAACAGGGTGGCTTCCACAAACCTGGAGGAGAATGCACCCAAGAGGGGGAAGGGCTCCCTCGTGGATAACTCCGCATGGGATGTGGATAGCAGTCCGGAACGAATACCCCGGACCAAGCCTCGGGCCGCTTCGTAAGTACCCAAGACTTTATGCTCGTCCAAATGTTCCGCCCTTCCCCTTTGCAATATTAATATGTTTTTTCTATTGCAGTACGGCCCGTGAAGGTTCTCCGTAGTCCTCAACAGAGGGCTCGCTAGACTCAAAGGAGATGGCTAGCATGTCGCCGCCACCTGCTCACTCTGCCTCGCCCAAGAGTGATGACGAGGTGGTGTCCCAAAGGGCCTTCCCCAACAAAGGGGAGGCTCCGGAGGTCGTCAGGACGTCGTCCAAGTGTGACTCCCCAGCCGCCGGAAACATAGGGGAAGAAAACCCCATGTAGACTGATGGTGGGGGTCGAGTTCCTTTCGGCCATCAGCCGGATATCATTCCGGAGACCTGTACAGCACCGGAGTCTAGCGAATGGCCTTCCCCGAAAGGAGGGGGTGTGCCTATCACGTTGGTGACCTTTGTCCGACCAGAGGCATCGGATGATCTACTAGAAGCGCTGCGAGACATTTCCATTGTAGATGAGCATCGTGCCCTCATGGGTACGGTGATAAAAAAGGTTCAGTCTGCCAAAAGTGTACTGACCGAAGCCTGCACTAGCATTTTAACATGCTTTGAGGTAATAATAATTGTAGAAAGAATATCATAGCATATACATAAGCCCCTGATGCTCTGTTCGATGTGCGGAAAGAAAAGCCAAACAAAGGATCAAAACAAGTTTCACAGGAGTCTAACATAAGATGTCTATGTGAATAAGCAGGCGTCGTTGCTGGCTGCTGCCGCTCATACTGCAGAGGTCTCCGAACTGAAGCGGAGCCTGGAGTGGGCCGAGGAAGAGCTCAGTCTTGTGAAGACGCAGTTGGAGGACATCAAAGGTATGTAGTAACCTGTGCGTGTATGTTTAGGAAGGATGAATACTTCGTGCTGACTAAAGTGTCATGGACTATGCCAGGGGCCACGACCAAGGTGGTGGCCCTCAAGAAGGCATTGGCCAAGGCCGAGGACAAAGCGGCCAAGGAACACGCTGCACACGAAAAGCACGAGGCCCAGGTCAGTGAGGTGGAGTAAGAGCTTCAGGATGCAGTTAAGAAGTACGAGTCCCTAGAGCGTGATTCTAAGACGCAGGCGTAACTTGCCAAGGCTCGCCAGAGCGCACAAGAGGCTCGAGCCAAAGCCTAGAGCGCTCCTCAGGAACTCCAGGAGGCTAAGAAGATTGCGGCGGGTATGTTTTTCATTATGCAAAGCAAGTAGATGAAGGGAACGCCCATGTTGCTTACACGAATTTGGTGGTCCACAGGGGCGTTTACGGATTTGCCGCGCACCGTATCCGATGTTGCTGAATTCTATCGAGCCAAGGAAGGGAGTTCGACGGAGAAGCTGTTCTGGTCTCAATATCTTGGACCAGAACATCCGGCATCCTTCAGCAACCAGCTGAAACAGTTGGTCGAGCTGCACAAGGTAGCCGAGCTGGCCATGAGGGACCTGATATTCCGGCTATGGCCTGTCGCGCTGGTACGCAGCAGCTACTTCGAGCTTGTGAAGCGGCTTATTAGTGCCTGCCCGCGACTTGAGGTCGTAAAGAAGTCGGTCTGTATTGAAGGTGCCCGGATGGCCTTTTCTCGAAGCAAGATGTGGTGGGTGAAAATGGACGCCATTGAGCTGGCCAAGGGGCCGAAAAAGGGCAAGGAGCACCGTAAACCCGAGCGCTATTTTGCGGATGTCCTGGAGGGGTCTCATATTGTAGCCACGTAGTATTTTGTCTTGTATGATGACAACAAATCTGCTTTGTAATATATAATTTTTTTTTATGTTTTGATTGTTTCCTCCTGTGTGGCCGTGTTGTATGAAATCCGAGGGTTAACCAGTCATTTGCTCCAGCCCTCGTGTAGGTAGTACGGAGGTGTTCAGGATGTAATCTAAACAATCTTGATCCAATTATTTTGTCCTTAAAGGAGTTGTTTAGCGCAACGAACCAGGCAACCAGACTATATGGCTTGAACGCCCCCACTTAGCCATAGGAGTTTTATAATAAAACATAGGCGCAGCCCCTGGTATACGAACCAGAGTGTTGTCGGCGTCTGATCGGGAAGTACCGATCCTTCGCAAAATGCGGAAAAATCTCCAACAATTTGAGACCTCCGAACAGCTGACCAGCTCTCGCCGCATCATGACAGTCAGTTTTTGGCTTTTTCTACTGAGGTGCTCATCCGGTTTAGACCAAGACACAATCACAGTAGTTCTCCATTTACTACTCTAGAAGGAACATAGGGTAGCAAGCACAGGAGTCGGGCAACCCAACTATTGACCAAAGACATGATTCAGAGCCAATGCATATAATGCTAAATTCGGGGTGCCGAACTATACTTATAGAAAGTGTTCGGACTACTGTTGCCGTAGTGTAAGGTTCTATAAAGCCCCTGGCAAATGTCAAACATACCAAAGTGTACGGGTGCTACCTGATGGGGTTATCCACAGGGAATCTGAAAAAAGAAAAGAGAGAAAGAAAACGGAAAAAATTAAAGGTAAAAAGCTGGGGTCCTAAAGCTCCAGCTACACACTGTTTTCATTGTAATATAATTAGTACGTCAAGGCGCATTGATACAAATAGTGCAAGCAGCAATAGGCTATTTAACATGCCGACACCAGGGAGAGCTCTAGAAAACAGGTAGAGTTATCGTTAACGGATTCACCTAAAAAGTTCCCCATATGTCCGCGCTTCTCGTCGTCTTTGTGTATTTATCCTACAAGAGGACCGATGACCAGACCCCCCGATGGGGCCTTTGGGATTGAGACCTGAAAGGAAAACAAGTAAAAGTGAAAGTATGTGTGTATCCGATGTCTGTTGAGCCGTGCCATGGATCACAAGTTGTCTGCGCCTCCGTCAATGCCCATGGAATTTTAAGTGGGTAGTTATGTATGCGCGGCACGAATGCCACCACTTGATCGGGACTGAGATGGAGGCCGGATTGCTAGTCATGCTCCTGATGAGTCGAGTTCTCCTGCTGTAGTGTAGTTCGGACCCTCTTAAGGATGTCTGTGGGCTCTTCAGCCAAATGAAGGGTCTGCTTGAGAAGGCCGCTTTGTAATTCTGCTGCTAGGGCGGCAATGTGCTCTTCTGTACGGACAAAGCGTTTTGTATTGCCATTGACTATTATAACGCCGCGTGGATCGGGCATCTTGAGCTTGAGATAAGCATAGTGTGGCACTGCGTTGAATCGAGCAAATGCAGTTCGTCCAAGCAGTGCATGATAGCCGCTGTGGAATGGGACTGAGGGAGTCCTGGATTAGGGGGTGTCCGGATAGCCGGACTATACCTTCGGCCGGACTCCTGGACTATGAAGATACAAGATTGAAGACTTCGTCCCGTGTCGGGAAGGGACTTTCCGTGGCATGGAAGGCAAGCTTGGCGATACGGATATGTAGATCTCCTACCATTGTAACCGACTCTGTGTAACCCTAGCCCTCTCCGGTGTCTATATAAACTGGAGGGTTTTAGTCCGTAGGACGAACAACAATCATACCATAGGCTAGCTTCTAGGGTTTAGCCTCCTTGATCTCGTGGTAGATCTACTCTTGTACTACCCATATCATCAATATCAATCAAGCAGGACGTAGGTTTTTACCTCCATCAAGAGGGCCTGAACTTGGGTAAAACATTGTGTCCCCTGTCTCCTGTTACCATCCGCCTAGACGCATAGTTCGGGACCCCCTACCCGAGATCCGCCGTTTTTGACACCGACATTGGTGCTTTCATTGGGAGTTCCTCTGTGCAGTCGCCATCAGGAAGGATGTCTCATCCCGTCTTTAAAGACGGCACCATTGCAAAGAGAGCTTTGGCTGTCGGCCAAACTCGCCGGCTAGGTGGTTTTCTTATGACCGCGTGTTCGGCTGTTGCGCCGACGATGACCTCTCGGGTCATCAAAAGCAATCTCCACGTCAGCCGTGAATTCGCCGGGCAGCTAGATCCAATGGAGCTCTCTTCCCTAAACAAGCTCTTGATCGCATCGCCGCCCTGGGAGTTTCTACAGATTACGACCAGATTGGGCCTAAACCCGATCTGAGAGAGATTAACTCTCCCCAGGTCACCCATCACGTTGCCTCTCCCCAGGTCATCTATCTTAAGGACCAGCTATGTCCGGATTCCGGATCCCTCCAAGCCGGATACCCGCGGAGGGGAGGACATCAATCAAGACCTGAACTTAAAGTCAGGCGACGGGCTATATTCATTGGACAACATCCAAGAATCCAAACTTCCGAGTTCGGAAACTCCTTGGCCCCTGGGTCTCAGATTGGGTGAGGTTTCGGATTTGATTACACCCACCCATCCGTACATAAGCGATCTATCCCAAATTAGGCAAGAGCCCGAAGAAATAGTACATCATTACTGGGCCAGATTCCTCCTGTTTATGAATAGGATAAAGGACTGCCACGAGGAAGACGCAATTTCATTCTTCTGCAATAATTGCACGGACAAGGGAATCTTCAATGCCATAAATCACCGTGATATTACACGCTTCGCTGACTTGGCGTCCATAGTACGAAAGTACTGTGTGATGGAAAGCGCCTGGAAAACCGAAATAAAATTTTGGGACAATTCGGCCCTGAACACAGACCCAGTCCGAAATAAAAGGGTGCATCATTGCGAGACACCCGGGTTCAATACCAAAAAGCAAAAGCCCTCTACAGAGCACAAAACTATACTAGAAGGATGGCTTAATGAACCCTGTAAAATTCACAATGCAGAGGGCGCCACACCAACTCACAGCCTTAGAGCATGTTGGATACTCCGGCAGGTGGCAAAAATTGGCGAAGATCTTCTAATTCCAGAAGCCACAGAAAGCCACCCCAGAGACGCCAGTACAGTATTAATAGTCTTCGAGACTTTCGCATCAAATAATATGCGAAAAAGAACACTCCACAGCCTTGCCAAAGTCTACCAAGTAGCAACAATAAACCCATGGAGTGACACGGCTATTACTTTTAACGCTAGTGATGAACCTAAATTCAAGAACAGCCCGAGCACCAACCGCATTGGTCCTCAGTCCAATAGTGGACGACTTTCGTCTTACCAAGGTACTCATGGATGGCGGCAGTGAATTGAACCACATTTATGAGGAAACCCTTCAAAAAATGGAAATAGACTGGAACCGCATTGAGCGAAGCAGCACAACCTTTATAGGAATAATCCCCGGTCGGGAAGCACGTTGTACAGGAAAAATCACACTAGATGTGGTGTTCGGCACGCCGGATAATTACAGGTCCAAAGAGGTCACGTTCCAAGTGGCCCCGTTCAGTAGCGGATATCATGCTCTGCTAGGGCGGGAAGCGTTTACAATCTTCCAAGCAATACCCCATTACAGGTACATGAAGCTCAAGATGCCCGGGCCTAACGGAATCATCACTCTCGCTAGTGATCCGGACATAGCACTCTGCACCGAAAACAAGACAGCCGCACTGGCCCTCGAGGCGCTATCCGAAGCCCTAGCGGCTGAGGAACTGAGTCCGCTGCGCTCCACGGTGAATAGGGACGATGTGATACTCGACAAAAGATCCAAGTCCACCTCCTTTAAACCAGCGGATGAAATAGTCAAATTCCAGGTCCATCCAATGGACCCCAATAAAACAACTTCCATCGGAGCACAGTTAAACCCTGATATAGACGCCGCACTGCGAGAGTTCCTACGAGAGAACTGGGACATTTTTGCCTGGCACCCTTCAGACATGCCTGGAATCCCACGCAGGCTAGCCGAACACAGCTTAAATATACTAAAAGGATTCAAGCCAGTCAAACAGGCTCTTCGGAGTTTTTCCGAACCTAAGAGACATGCCATGGGAAAGGAACTAGCAAAGCTACTGGAGGCCGGATTCATCAAAGATATAAAACACCCGGACTGGCTAGCAAACCTGGTGATGGTACCAAAGAAGGACAAATCCTGGCGCCTGTGTGTTGATTTTAAAGATCTCAACAAGGCTTGCCCAAAGGATCCCTTCCGTCTCCCCCGCATCGATCAAATTATCGACGCTACCGGAGGACACGATTCGTTGTGTTTCCTCGACGCATACTCCGGCTACCATCAAATAAAGATGGCAGAGTCAGACCGAGCCGCAACGGCATTCATCACACCATACGACCCATTCTACTTCAATAAAATGCCCTTCGGGATCAAAAACGCCGGCGCAACATATCAACATGTCTGGCAAACCAGATCGGCAAAACAGTGGAGGCATACATAGATGATGTGGTCGTTAAAACAAGACATGTCGAATCTCTAGTAGACGACTTGAGGCTAACATTCGGTAACCTCCGAACATACGACATCAAGCTCAACCCGAAAAAATGCGTTTTCGGTGTTCCAGCCGGAAAGCTCTTGGGATTCATTGTATCTGGTAGAGGAATTGAAGCAAATCCAGCCAAGATCCGAGCTCTGTCACAATTGGATATCCCAAAGGACCTCAAACAAATATAAAAATTAACCGGATGCGTGGCGGCTCTAAGCCGCTTTATCTCCCGCTTGGGAGAAAAGGCCCTACCCCTTTTACCGCCTCCTTCAGCGCAACGAACACTTTGAGTGGACAGATGCAGCCATGGCCGGACTCGACGAAATAAAAGCCATCTTGGCAACAAACCCAGTCCTGGCCGCGCCATACATTGGTGAACCAATGCTATTATACATTGCAGCAACCCATCAGGTCGTAAGCGCAGTGCTCGTCGTTGAACGAGAAATGGACGGACACGAATTCCCCCTTCAAAAGCCGGTCTACTATGTGTCCACTGTTCTTACTCCGTGCAAGTTACGGTACCCGCATTATCAAAAGATTGCGTACGCGGTATTTATGGCATCCCGGAAGCTGCAACACTACTTTCAAGAGTGTTCAATAACTGTAGCCTCTGAAGTGACACTCAACAATATTATAAACAACTGCGACGCGATGGGACGGATTGCAAAATGGGCCATTGAGCTCCTCCCGTTCGACATCACTTACAAGCCACGGCGAGCTATCAAGTCGCAAGTTTTGGCCGACTTCGTCGCAGAATGGACGGAGGCCGAACTCCCTAAAGAGTACGGCACATATTTAAACTGGGTCATGCACTTTGACGGCTCCAAAATGTTGGTCGGTCTAGGGGCTAGCATCGTTTTGACGTCCCCCACCGGAGACACAGTTCAATACGTACTCCAGATAATGTACACAGACTCCAACAATGCAACCGAATATGAGGCCCTTTTACATGCTCTCCGGATGGCAGTATCCATGGGCATTCAACGCCTAGAGGTGCGCGGGGACTCGAACCTCGCAATATCCCAAATAAAAGGAGATTTTGATTCCAAGCATCCAAAAATGGCAGCTTATCGCAACGCCGTCCTAAAAATGTCAGCTCGGTTCGAACTGCTCGAATTTCACCATATAGCCCGGGAAAATAATCAGGCGGCAGATGTCCTGGCACGCATCGGCGCAAAATGTGATGTAGTCCCCCCCAACATCTTCTTGGAAAGGCTGTTCAAGCCATCTGTAGTATGGGAAGGGAAACCCGGCAATAACAGCCCAGACCCAACTGCACTGCCCGACAATGAACACTCTGACATAATTGGAGGCCCTGCCAATGAAATAACACCTTCAGCCCACATAATAATGGATGTCCTCGCCCCATGGACAGAACCATTCCTCGCCTACCTTACTAGGCAGGAACTCCCCGAGGACCAAAATGAGGCACGCTGCATAGAGCGGCGATCTAAAGCCTATAAAGTCCATGAGGGAGAGCTTTATAAGAAAAGCGCTACGGGAGTCCTTCAAAGGTGCATCTCCGAAGAGGAAGGGCGGAACCTCCTGGCTGAAATTCATGCTGGACTCGGTGGTCATCACGCTGCAGCTCGGTCCCTTGTAAGGAAGGCCTTCCGTACAGGATTTTATTGGCCGACGGCCCGGGCAGACGCCCAGGACTTAGTCCAACGATGCGTCGGTTGCCAGCTTTTTGCAAACCAAAGCCATATGCCACCCACCGCCCTCCAAACTATCCCCATCACTTGGCCCTTCGCGGTCTGGGGGCTTGACATGGTTGGACCCCTTAAAGGCAGAACCCACAAGAAAAAATACGTACTGGTCATGGTGGATAAGTTTACCAAATGGATAGAAGCCAAGCCTGTTAAGACGGCCGAATCCGGACCGGTGATAGACTATATATCCGGGGTTGTACACTGTTACGGCATCCCCCATAGCATCATCACTGATAATGGCACGAACTTTACGGCCGACGAGGTAAAACTCTGGTGCAAAAACATGGGCATCAAGCTCGATTATGCTTCTGTCTATCACGCACAAACTAACGGACAGGTCGAACGTGCAAATGGTCTTATCATGAGCGGCATCAAACCCAGATTAGTGCGGTCCCTTAAGGAATCTAATACGCACTGGGTAGGGGAGCTCGACTCCATACTCTGGGCTGCGGACCACGCCGAATAGCACCACCAGATACACACCATTCTTCATGGTGTACGGTGCAGAGGCAGTTTTGCCCTGCGACATAATTCATGACTCACCTCGAGTGCACATGTACGAAGAAAGAGAAGCTGTCGGCAGGACAGTTTGGACGCCTTGGAGGAAGAGCGTGACGTGGCAAAAGCCTGTTCCGCATTCTATCAACAGCAGGCTTGAAGATACCAAAGTAGAGAAGTACGGGCCAAAAATTACAACGTTGGCGAATTAGTTCTATGCCTGCCGGATAAGAAAAAGGACAAACTCAAGCCCAAGTGGGAAGGTCCCTTCATAATTGACCAAGTCCTGACTCGTGGAGCATACCGCCTGCGAGATGCATCGGATAACCGACTCGAGCCGAACCCATGGAACGCAGCCCGTCTCCGAAGATTCTACGCCTAGCACCGGACTCTGTGTTCGTCTCCTTCCTCTGTCCATTTTTTATATACTTTCTGTCTTAAATTCCTCTCCTTCTCCTCTCTCTCTCTCTTATAGCCTTTAAAGGCTCATACAGTGATGCGCTATCCACACTCATTAAACTTGGGGGCTTCTTTAAACAGAAGCTTATGTATACGGGCTTTATGCCCAACAGATGTGTCACACTTCCGCATGTACCTTTTATTCACCATTATATGCATCGATATGACTTAAGTTTTGGCCAAGCTGGGTTGCCTGGCTCCTGTGCTTACCCCTACGTTCCCGATTGTTCGGCTAGGTGGTAAAGGGAGCACCTCTGCGATTGTTACTGCCGGGTCATCCGGATGTGTACCTCAGCCTGGGTGAAGCCGAAAGCTAGCGTTCTTAAGGGAATATTTGGTCGGTGAACTAAAGATAATCTTTTTCACTTATTTATCTATACGTCCCCAGATGTTTTTTTTCCTGAGTTTCTTTTCGCAGAACGAACATGCACTTTAGGGCATGCCTCCCAGGGAAAGGAACCCCTAACGGAACTATTCTCCCTGGAATATGTTTCTTACTAACCATGTAATATAACATAACTAGTTGGGCACTTGTCTGTTCAAGCACTAATGACCCCTACGCCTGGTCTCCATGCATACCCCGGTTCTTCTATAACCGCGAGGGTATTCGGACACACTCCGGACCGTCAGGTCCCGAGGTTGAAGCGAAAAGGTCGGCCATGACAAACGATCTAAAATCCGGCTAGAAGGCATTACACGTGTCAATTAAAATTACATGGTCAATCTGACTGATTATATTCCTCTTCAATACAATCTAACAAGCTGTCTAGCTTACAGTCCTGTTGGGAATACTTTGCGGCCAATTCTACTTGGCCGTATACTAAGCTCACAGGGATCTCCTTCCCATCGGGCCCCACGGGTCCGACCTCGGCCATGTGGATTGGGTCAGCCTTCGTGTACCGCATCTTCACCATGGCTCAGGCCTCCCTGGCGCCCTGACGGTAGGCCGACATCCTCCACAATCGGAAGCGCCGCCGCGCTCCCTTCAGCTTCTGTACAAGCTCTCCAAGGCCTTCGGGCATGGAGACGGATGGCCACAAGGCCTGGGCGACGCCTTGCATCACCTGCCGAACTCGCTCATGCAGTTGGGAGAGCTCAGGAAGAAGGTCACCCGTAGAACCGGGCATTTCCTCTACAGGACGACCTGTTAGCATACCTACAGACATTACTCTGATAGTCGACTTCCTCGCCGAACTCTTTTTTCAATGTTCGTTTAAGCACTTACTAAATATGCCACGCCGAAGCCGCTGATTCTCCTTAACGGAGTCCAACAGCTGGGCACGAAGATCCTTCAGTTCAACGCCCAGCTTGGTGTTGGCATCTTGGAGATCGTTCTTCTCCCGCCTCACCTTTGTCAGCACATTCTCACCAGCCTTCAGCTGGCGTAGGAGTTATTGCTTTTTCTGATTCAATCCGGCGCCATCTGCAATTTCATTTGTCAGATTTGCACCCATGCCGCACTTCGCAAAATACTTATCTTTTGAAGCGTATATTACCAGAGGGGGTCTCCTTGGGCTCCCTTGCTGCGGCTAATGCGACCTCAAGTTGGGCTTTACACTCTTCCAGCTCCTGGGACAGTAGGGTATTCTTTTCTGTAAGAACCTGCATAACAAATGATCCTTAAATCAGTTATTCTAACTGTTTCAAGTCTTAGGGGCTACTGGTACATATATAATTACCAAAATTTTCTTACCCGTATATCTTTTACATATTGCTCCGTGGCACTGGCTAGACCATTTTGAGAGGCACGGAGGTACGCATCTCCTGAATTGAAGGCATCCAATGCCTCTTGGGAGAAACTAGCATCGCGAAGAACTGTCCGGCGACGCATATGGTTCATGGCACTCTCCACCTCGGAATTGGTGGCAGACAGCCTGTCCGCATCCTCTGTCGGAGGAGCGTCCGTTGCGCGCCTTGTGTTCGTCTCCACTTCTGGACCAGGGTTTGGAGCCTGGTTGGTGGAGGTGCGATTGGCAACCTCTCCGGATATAGTCCGGCGAGGTCTCTTCGTCCTGAAGAGAGCACGAGCGTTAATATGCCTTGAAGGAATAACACCTGGGAATAAGATGGCATGCTATGCCTTTGCGCCGGCGTCTCAGTCCGGACCGCACTTCTTTTCAGCCCGCGGGGCCTTGCCACCCCTCGTTGGCTAGTCGCCACAGGCTCGGCCTCCCGTCTCAAGGACCTCCCCTGCAAAACACGGTTGTCATATGGCACTCAAAAACACACGAGGATAGATCCCTTTTTCAAAGTGCTGGGACTTCGGTCTCAGTTACCTGTGAGGCTAGGAGTAGCCCTGGGTAATCGGCCGTAATGGCCACCAAGGCGTTGTCCTTGCTCAATTGATGAAACACCCCATCAATCAGCTCCGCAGATAAGACCGGATCCTCTTGAGAGGCCGGGTCGAGGGACCGTCCTGGGTCCTCGGGTTGTGGAGGAGGGCTGTTTATTTCTTTAACAGCCTGGCGCACTTCCTGCGTTGAAGTCGTTAGACTGAATATTTAACGATGGGAATATAAAACGGATGGGCAAGTAAAAGTGACCACTTACCCAACTTGGGGGATTGTACATAGAAAATCCACCCTGTGGGTTGACGCGGAGAAATTCCTCCTCTTCTCCCTTGTACAAAGTGGACAAGATCTTTAGTAGAGCAGCAGCCGAATCCGGCCCCTTACGGCCGTAGCGGGTGGCGTCGTCCTCCCCGTTGAAGTCCCACATAGGGTGGCCTCTATACTGAAGTGGCTGCACCCCTCGCATGATGCATGCGGCCATGACCCCGATCATGGTCAGTCCGGAATGAGCTAACAATCTTATCCGGCCCATCAGGTAAAGAACGTCCTTGTCACTTTCCCTCTGAGGGCTCCGTGGACGCCAGCTTAGTCGCTTCTTTGGGGGAGCACTGTCAAACTCAGGGAGGCCGGTCCGGACAGGATCCGGCAGTGGGACGTCCTCTATATAAAACCATTCCGAAGGCCAATCCTCAGATGCCTTCTTTGGGCTTCCGGATAGATATCCGGTCCCGGCGATGCGCCACACTTCGGCTCCGCCCACTTGATATATTGACCCCTTCTAAGAACGGGGCACAAGGCAGAATAGCTTTTTCCACAGCGCAAAATGAGCCTCGCAGCCCAAAAATAGCTCGCAAAGGGCTACGAAGCCCGCGATATGCAGTATGGAGGCAGGCTTGAGGTTGTGCAGCTGGAGGCCATAGAACTCCAGAAGCCCCCGGAGAAACGGATGAATTGGAAATTCGAGTCCTCTTATTAAGTAAGGGACGAGGCATACCCACTCTCCTTTGGAGGGATTGGGGGCGCTCTCCGCTTGCTCTCCGCCATTATAGGTGGCAAGTCCAGCTCGAACCGGGACCATATAGGCCGGGGGGAGAAATCCCTTGGTCTGGAGCATCAGCTCGCTGTGCGGGATAGAGCACCTCTTCCAATCTCTAGGTTGAGGGCTGGAAGGGCGAGAGGAGCAGCTGCGGCGGCCGGCCATGATAGAATGGACCTCTGTCGGATACGCTCTGATGAATACTCGTGGAGGGGAGAAGGTGTGGTGTGGATCTAAATCCTCGTCCCCTTAAATAGGTGGCTCATTCACGCGGCTAGGGGTGTAAATTTAAAAACACCGAGACTTTTCGTATTCGTTTGGCACGTGGAAGACGGCCATTATTGGGCGTAGAAGCCAAGGAGCGCTACATTTACAAGAAACTGGACATTATTCAATAGGTACACGGAATTTGAAGGAGAACCCGCCTTGCAATGCCGAAGATAATATACGCACCGGACTCATCGTCATTGAAGCCTGGTTCGGGGGCTACTGAGGGAGTCCTGGATTAGGGGGTGTCCGGATAGCCAGACTATACCTTTGGCCGGACTCCTGGACTATGAAGATACAAGATTGGAGACTTCGTCCCGTGTCCGGAAGGGACTTTCCTTGGCATGGAAGGCAAGCTTGGCGATACGCATATGTAGATCTCCTACCATTGTAACCGACTCTGTGTAACCCTAGCCCTCTCTGGTGTCTATATAAACCGGAGGGTTTTAGTCCGTAGGACAAACAACAATCATACCATAGGCTAGCTTCTAGGGTTTAGCCTCCTTGATCTCGTGGTAGAACTACTCTTGTACTACCCATATCATCAATATTAATCAAGCAGGACGTAGGGTTTTACCTCCATCAAGAGGGCCCGAACCTGGGTAAAACATTGTGTCCCTGCCTCCTGTTACCATCCGCCTAGACGCACAGTTCGGGACCCCCTACCCGAGATCCGCCGGTTTTGATACCGACAAGGACGATATCGAAGATTAATTCCTCGCTTCAGAAGTTGTCCAGAGATCCGAAGACAACCTCTAATGTGATCGAGCCCGTATAGTGGGCCTCTAAACCTGGTATGATTCCTTTAAAAGTAGTCCTTGTAGGCTTGATCCTTGATGGGTCAATGCCCATTTTCCGCGCTGTATCCTGATAGAGCAGATTGAGGCTGCAACCACTGTCCATAAGGACGCGAGTGAGGTGAAACCCATCAATTATTGGGTCCAAGACTAGTGCGGCAGAGCCCCTGTCACAGATACTGGTCTGGTGGTCCCGGCGATCAAAAGTGATCGGGCACGACGACCATGGATTGAATTTTGGAGCGACTGGCTCTATCGCGTAGACGTCCCTAAGCGCATGCTTGCGCTCCCTCCTGGGGATGTGGGTGGCATATATCATGTTCACCGTTTTGACCTGAGGGGGAAACTTCTTCTGTCCCCCCGTGTTCGGTTGTTGTGTCTCTTCGTCATCGTCCTCGCTTTGCGATCCTTTTTCCCTGTTCTCGGCGTTTAATTTGCCAGCCTTTTTGAAAACCCAGGACTCTCTATTTGTATGATTAGGAGGCTTGTCGGGGGTGCCGTGAATCTGGCATGGACGATCAAGTATGCGGTCCAAGCTGGATGGTCCCAAACTGTTCTTTTGGAACGGCTTCTTCCGCTGACCAGACTTAGAGCCACTAAATCTGGCATTGACCACCGTATCCTCGGTGTTGTCACTACTATTTCGGCGCTTGTATCTATTGCGTCGAGACCTGTCTTTGTTGTTTTTAACTTCAGGGGTGCCGGCGTCACTTGCATTGTTTTTGCTACAGGCCAACCAACTGTCCTCACCCGTACAAAAGCGGGTCATTAGTTCCGTGAGGGCCGCCATGGATTTTGGCTTTTCCTGGCCAAGGTGGTGAGCGAGCCATTTGTCGCGGATGCTATGTTTGAAAGCTCCTAGAGCTTCAGCGTCCCGACAGTCAACGATTTGGTTCTTTTTAGTTAGGAACCTTGTCCAGAATTTCCTGGCGGACTCTCCGGGCTACTAGACTGTATGGCTTAGGTCATCGGCGTCCGGAGGTCAAACATATGTACCTTGGAAGTTATCGAGGAAAGCCTCTTCCAAGTCCTCCCAACTGCCAATGGAATTGTCAGGCAGACTGTTTAGCAAATGCTGAGCGGGCCCCTTGAGTTTGAGAGGAAGGTATTTGATGGCGTGGAGGTCATCTCCGCGTGCCATATGGATGTGGAGAATGAAGTCTTCGATCCACACCACGGAATCCATGGTCCCATCGTATGATTCTATATTCACGGGCTTGAATCCTTCGAGGAATTCATGATCTAGGACCTCATGAGTGAAGTAGTGAGGGTGTGTGGGGCCTCTGTATCGGGCCGTATCATGATGCAGCTCTGATGAAGTCCGTCCATGGTGTTCGGCCTATGGATGACTGGGTTTGTCACGTCCGAATAGGTGGCCGTTGTCACGTGTCGAGGTGCCTCCTCGCAATCCGTAGATTGATGTGGTAGGTCCCGCTTTATTGTTCATGTTCTGCTGAAGGTCATATGTATAGCCGTGGGCGAATTTACCTTTGCCTGAGTGACGAGGTGGGACGGCCTAGTGTTCGGCATGGGTTGCCGTTTTGTCCTGGCCACGCGGTGGCCGGTCAGCCGCATTGTACGATGGTGGTATATTCTCCGGCGCCTCCTTGTCGAACTAAGGTAGCAATTTACACTTTGGGTAGCTTTTGGTTGGGCGCTAGGACATCAGTCGATTTATCATTGAGCAGATCCTGGTCTGCTTGAAGCTGTTGCTGCTTATTTTTCAAGCTCCTTGCAGTGGCTATTAGCTGGCTCTTGAAGCGATCCTGCTCAAGAGGTTCCTCGGGCATGATGAAATCCTCGGTGCCAAGGCTCACCTCATCCTCGGAGAGCGGAAGGTAACCGTTGTCCTCTGAATCTTTGTGCGTGGCCTGTTTAATAGGGCTAACCTGCGCATCTTCCCGTTCATCTTGTTCGTTTGTTGTGTCGACGGGGTCTTCATTGTCTTCGGCACCTTCCGGAGTGTCATCTTCTCCTGTGCTGGTGTTGCTATCTTTACTACGGCGTGACTTAGAGCAGCGCCGCTGACGCCAGCGCTTGGACTGTATTTCGGAAGGTTTATCTTCAACTTGGTCTTCCTTGTCGTCGCCGCGATTTTCCTTTGTTGCATCCACCATATATATGTCATACGAGGAAGTGGCCGTCCAGCGTCCGGTGAATGGCGGGTTCTGGTCTCCTTCTTTTTCGGCATTGTCGTCCATACCGTCGATGTCCTCGCAGTCGTAATCAAGTTCTTCGGTCAAATCCTCGACCGTGGCTATAAAGTGGGTGGCGGGTGGGAAGCGAAATTCTCCATCGTCAACCGCTAGTTCGAGCCGGATATAGTTCGGTTGAGATTCCTCCGTCAAGGACAGACTTTTTAACGAGTTTAGCACATCCCCCAGAGGCGGGTGCTGGAAGATGTCTGCGATGCTGAATTCGAAGATCGATAAACGATCAAGCTCGGCATCCGCGGGCTCGCGTGGTTCGGAACCTATAGCCGGAGACAAGTCCGGTGTTCTAGTGGCATAGGAATCCAGTGAGACCAGGTCCATGTGCGGCTCCAATGCCACGGAATCTGCGGCCTCCGTGGTGGGGTTAATCCTGCCATCTTTGGATTGCGTGGCCTGCTCCGGCTCTAGGGCCAAAGCGGTTACAGGAGCGATCTCCTGGATGTGGCCCGATGACAGATTTAAGTCATGATCATCGGGGTGATCGGGAGCGGCTACCGCGGTATCAAATCCGGTGAAGATCAAGTCTCCACGGATGTCCCAGACGTAGTTCAAGCTCCCGAATCTGACCTGATGGCCAGGGACGTAGCTTTCGATCAGCTCCAGATGGCCAAACGAGTTGGCCCACAGTGCGAAGCCGCCGAACACAAAGATCTTTCCGGGGAGGAAAGTTTTTCCGCAGACAGCGCCATTATTGACGATTGAAGGGGCCATCAAACCTTTCTGCGACAGCACAGAGGAACTCTCAATGAAAGCACCAACGTCGGTGTCAAAACCGGCGGTCTTGAACTGTGCGTCTAAGGTTGATGGTAATAGGAGACAGGGGACATGATGTTTACCCAGGTTCGGGCCCTCTCTATGGAGGTAATACCCTACTTCCTGCTTGATTGATCTTGATGAATATGAGTGTTACAAGAGTTGATCTACCACGAGATCGTAATAGCTAAACCCTAGAAGTCTATCCTGTATGACTACGGTATTGAGTATCCCCCCTCTGGACTAAGTCCTCTGGTTTATATAGACACCGGGGGGATCTAGGATTACATAGAGTCGTTTACATGATATGTAATCTTCATAGTTGCTCGCCAAGATTTCCTTCCATGCCAAGGAGAGTCCCATCCGGAGACGGGTACAGTCTTCGGTGTTCATATCTTCACAGCCCATCAGTCTGACCCATAGATAACAGCCCGGACTCCCTCACTCCTTCGAAGTCTTATCATCAAAACCATGTCCGGGAGGATGAATCCAGTCAACGCGACTAAGACGCTCAACAGTTGACAGAACACAGGCCAACTCCCCACAAATAGTTTCAAGAAGACCGTCAACCCTAACCAGGGAAACATTGGCAGCTTCAAACAAACTCTCGGAAGACACACCACCTGGAGCACTCACACGGGCAGAAGAACCTCCTAGATCTACAGGGGGCACCAGTATTACGATCCCGAGAGAATTCAAATCTTGGGGAAGTTCCACTCCCTAGGCCGGCAACACGAGGCATAGTAAGAAACGGATGTTCAATACGCCTAAAGAACACAACCTTAGCCTGTGTCTTCCATTGCATACAAAAACAAAAGTCAACGCATCAGAAAACAAATGAAGGAACATGGGAACAAAAAATATAGAAGACAGTACGAGAAGTTCAAGTTAAACTACTCAGGTAAGAATGATGCATAGAAACACTCACATGTAGTTTCCAAAACACACAGTTAGTTGGGTCATCATCACCCTTCTTGACGAAGTCAGCCGTAGCAAGCTCAAGAAGCTTGACCTGATCCATGAAATTGATGCGAGGGGTCCTCAAGTCAGAATTAGGAGTCTTGCCAATGATAAGGCATTCCAAATACATAAGAAGAGGTGCGATGGCACAGCCTGTGACATCTTTTCCTCTGCTAGTACCTTGCTGATACTTAACAACAGCACTTCAAATGTCATCAACAACCAACTGGCAGTATTCCATATCGGCCATATCCTCAAACACAAGATTCTCAGCCATTGCTGCCTCCCTGGACACTCGTGTAGACATTCTAGGAATAACCACCTTCATGAAAACAATCAGGTAAAACACCTGTAGAGCCAGATAATCCTTTGTCTCATCCTTCACAAGTTCCTCAACGATATTCCGCAGATCCTTTGTAACATGAAAATGATTCTTATCATGTTGCCCCTCGAACAGAAAACCATGGCAGGAGGCAGAACATCCAATCATCGGATTTCGATTTGTATGAGCCCGCATAATCAAATAAACAACATTGGCAGGATTCAGTCTCACTAATGCACGCAAATCCGCCGCTAATTTGAACAGGAAAACTACAAATCTACAAGAGCGACCAAAACCACTCCCGCGGATAAAGAACAGAGGCGGCGGAACACAAAAACAAATTCATTCGAAAATAACAACAAAACATACAGTAAACTCGTACCTAAACCCAATTCTAATCATGTTAGAGATTCAAGAACATCCAGTACATGCAACAAACTTGTATCAGACCCAAGTTCATCACCGCCCGAGAGAAAATCTGCCAATGAGCTAGATTCCGAATCAAAACAAACATTTAGATTCTAAAAACGTGTCCACATTACACTTACATCACAAACAACATGAATGATCAGTGAAACTTGTGGTAGAAGGCACAGTTGCGAAGCCAAAGGTTGGGTTCGTACAGATGGAAGTTCATGCGCGTTACTCAGGCAATTCAGGTTGTGATCAGAATATTATTCTGATATATAAACATATACATATATATGACTTTCTTTATTCGTCATAGCTCATGGGGTTGTGCGATTCCTACCTTCCTTTGGTAGATCTGCTTGAACATACTTGAATCTTCATATGAATGATTTGTATGACATGTGCTACATGCTCATCATGCATATGGAAATATATGTAGCTGAACACTCGATTCTTGAGGCCGGAATGTTTCTTGGCTGCTTTGTACTTCTGGAAAAATTATTGCGAACCTGATCCTTGAGCTGTACTACCGTATACTGCCAACCCACGGTGTAATATCTTGTAGCAATACTTATAACCGTGTAGTGCTGAACTCAAGAAGACTAGATATCTTATGTTCAAAGCTATCTAGCTAACTTGCTGGAGAAGGATAGATACCTTACGCTCGAAGCTTTTGCCTTGGTAGTGTGCTGGAGAAGACTTGGTTTCGTACCCGAGAAGCTTCTCCTCTGATTTCTTATTGAGAAAGTTTCTTTTTCTTATGTTGGAAGCTTTTTTCGAGGTATCTTGCTATGGAAGACGGGGTATCTTAGACAAGAAGTTGTCCATATATCGTACTGTGGGGGATGGAGGAGCCTTGAATCATAAGCTTCTTTTGGTAGCGTGCGAAGGAAGGCTGAGCTTCTTATACCAAAAGCTTCGTATGGTGATATGCGACACATACCCATAATATTTTGTCCCTGGTTACTTGCATTAGAAGAATTGCCTGACTATCTTCCTTATGGAATACTGAACTCATATCAAAATTTGGCTTCCTTCCAGAGTATAACATTTCCATCTGAACCAAAACTTTATACAAGAGGCTTACCTTTGACTGAAAATATGTCGTTGGCCCTGCACCTGACTTGTCTTCCTGTGGGTTTGATCATTACTGTTGTAAAGATTAAGCACTGAGGTTGACTTGATGCTGATAGCCAATCTAGGCTACCACTTATATTCAGAGTAGATATTCCCAATACGATGCAGTCAAGTGAGAGTGTCGTACTATTTAGCTGAGCTCCAGATAATTTGAAATCCTCACTGCTTCTTCGAGTCCGGTGTCAGTTGATGCACAACTTTCATAAGGGAAAAATAAGGGAACACTTGGGACCCAAATAAAGAAGCAAATAAAACAACTCGACTAAACAAAGGCACACAAAAAGGCATTCAAATCACACACAAGCAATGTCAGATATTGTGACAGCCTGGCTTTTGCCTTCCCTCTTTTTCTGGACTTTGTTTTGCCTCTGCCTTTGAATTTGGAGTTTTGAATCAATTCAAATGGACTTGAACACTTGGGAATGTCTTTGATTTTCACCCAACTGGCCCATCCATCCCTAACTCATCCTTATTTCTCTGTAAAATCCCAAAAAAGGCCCAAGGGATATTTTTCTAAAAAGAAAAATATTCATTTTCTTCTCTCAAATCCAGTTCAAAGACATATGCTCCAAAGCAACCCTCAGTTTTATTGCTCCTAAAATCCTGAGAAAATTCCCAAATATTTTTTGAACCCTAGGGCACCTCCCTGAGTAAAAATATTGCATCACATTAGTAATATTTTTGCTATAGAAAATCATTTTTGTTCTGGACAGAATAGGCACATTACACAGCAAGTATATTTTCCCTTGATCCAATAACGGTGATTTTTCTTGAGCTTCATTAACTTCCTAAGAGATCCTAAACCCCAAAGCTCAGCCTTCAACTCTTACTGGATCACTCCCAGTTAAGCTCACAAGTTATAGCCTAGAAACTTACCAGGAAGTAAACCACGCACACACAACTCATGGGTTCAACTCAAAGTGTTGGAACCACTCAAACCACCAAGGACTAAATGCCAGACATGAAGTTTAAGCTTAGCGGCCTAAAGTCATAGTTCACGCGGTGACTGCGTTCGTCTAGGCGTGCTGGCATGCGGCCGACGCGCTCTGCGACGTGCCTGAGCCGCTGTTGAGCTCGTGCTCGCTTCCCCTGACTGCGCCGCCTTGCCAAACTTCGCCATGATCATCGTCCTGACCCCCTTAACTCCTCCCTCACGCTTGCCAATGCCGGAGCTCACCGCACTGAGCACGGGCATGACACGGCCAAGAGAACGGTGCGCCCATGCCACTGTGTTCGTGGCCACCCTCGCTCATGTGCTTGTCTCCGCCCTCCCACAGTGCCCGCATGAGCTACGTCGCCTTCTACCCCTCTCGCTGATGCCGTTCCTCACCGGGCGCCGTGTCCAAAAGCTCTCCAGTGGAGCCCGACCCCCTCTCCTTGATCGCCTATAAACACGGCCACCCCTAGCCTCCTCGAGCATCACCACCCACTCCCTCAACCTCCACAATGCCGTATATAGCCGCAGCCCGGCCGGGCAGGCCTCGGGCTGCCGTCCTTGAGCTCGAGCTCGCCGGTGATCCCCTTAGTTCACCTCCACCCTTACAACCCCTCCCGAGCTCGAGCCACTCCTCCAGGGCCTCAATGGTGCTTCACTGGTGCTGTCCGACCATGTTGGAGCCCCTGGTGCAGCCCCACGTCACCGTCGAGTCCAGCTCCGGAAACCTCTGCTTCCTGCCGCCGCTGCAGAGGCTAGTTCTGACCCCATCCGACCACCCCTAGCGAAACTACGAGTACAGGAAGGTGTGTCTCGACCCTCGTCTCTCTTTCTATCCCTCTGGATCTGGCTGCCGACCTCTCCTCGCCGGAGAAACACTGGCGCATCACCGCCCCGCCTTTGTTTCTCTTCCCCTCTCCCAAAACCTGACAGTGGTGGCCCACTGTCAGCCACCCAGCCCCGTGGCCGAAGAGATACACGCTTGCATGGCGCTGACGTCACCCCATGGTCATTTTATTTAAATTTAAATTTTATAGCAACTTCAAATGGCCATAACCTTTTAACCACAAGTCCAACTGAGTTGATTCTTTTTGCATTGTGTTCCTACTGAAAAGATGTACCAGCACACAAAAAATGAGATTTTTCTCTGCTATCTAGATGTTTTTTTGATTTTCAGAGTGATTCTTTATATTATCTTTCTTTGTTTTTAAATGTTTTCAGAGGGAGAAGCTTGTCTTGAGAATCACCTGGAGGAGTGTGAACCTCCTATGCACTAAGGAAAGCCACACAAACATTTTCATGGTGTTATTTCAATATTTGTGTTTTTTCAACTTGAATATGAGTTATTTCATGCATTTAAAATGATTTAAATAAATCTTGATTTGGCTAGTTACTTGTTCTGCTTGAAATGCTAGATTTCAGTAGTGTGATGATGTTTAAGTTAATATGAGTCAGTAGAAGTAACTTTTTCTTATATGATTATGACATGACTAGCAGCGGTACTATTTTTCTTAAGAGAGAAATTCATTCTATTAAGTTGATATCATGACTAAAAATATGATGAGTCTTAAGAACCAGTAGAGTAAGATCAGTATGGTTTGATGATGCCTAGTGGCAGTATAAGATTTAATGATGTTAATCCGTTCACTCTTAGTGGTATGTAATGCATGTTGTATGGTTGCATATTCATGGCATATCATGACACCCATTGTTTTTTATTTCAAGTTAAACCTGATGTTAAATCAACTTGAACAAAACATCGATTGGGTCATGGTGCCACTGAATCGAGCTTATCCCACTGCAACCACATTTGCCTTTATGGGAAGGCCTTTATTCGGTCTGTTGTCATGCCTCTGGTCGGTACCTCAAACGAGGGAAGGTTATGGGCATGCGTTACCCTGGCACGGTAAGCAGACATAACCTTGTGTGCCTGTTTGTTGTTATGGTACCTTGTCCTTGTTTGGGACCATTTATGTTTTGCCACGATGGTGGCCGTTGATGCCTTTGGTAGGCATAGGGCCACCCATGAATTAGCCTAGTGGAGAGTGTGTCGGAGTGGCCGGGAGAGTGTCATGGCAATGGGAGTGTTTCGTCGGAATGTCGTTGGTCCACCTGAATAGGAGTGCGAAGCCATGGATTTCATGGTGTGGATACAGTGCGCTACCTCTGCAGAGTATATTTAATCTATCGATAGTCGCGTCCTCGATTACGGAAAAAACTCGTGAACAGGTCACACCATGGATCCACATTTATAATTAATTTTGCACACTGAGTATAATCACTTGGCACTGTTTGAAAGATGATGGTGGATAAATTATGACGATGTGGAGACCAAAGTGTTGGTTTCGTTTGTTATCCGAGTAAGATCACCGTTTGGTTACATGGTAACCCATTCAGTAAGAAAGTCCGAGGGACTTGGTGCACGAGATATTTTCACTTCATCAGTAGTATGTGTCTGCATTGCAGTTAACTTGATTAAATATCATGATATAGTTTGCCACTATGTGTATGATTGTTGTGAGCTTGCAAGTACATTCAATGTACTGACCTGGTGTGTCATGCCAGATTTCAGGAAAGTTTTGTTGGATCGAAGTACTGCCCGAGTCTAGACTGTGTCCACATCGGTGTCCCTGTGCTATGGAGTCCCGCTTCATCGTTGTTCCGCTGCCGAGTAGTTGCCACGATCGAGGCCCCTTTATGTTCACTATATAATGTACGTATTGTTAAGCCGCACTATGTGTGCCGCTTGGCCTCGCTACTTGATGTAACATCGAACTATGTTCCGTTAGTATGAATAAAGTGGTTGTTTTCTATACCAAGATGTTGTGTCCAGAAGACGTGATCTCTAGGCTGGCAATGCAAGGTAAACCGGTTACTCTGAGCCAGGGTGCCACAACGCTTGGTATCAGAGCCGCGCTGACTCTAGGACACGCTAGCCCACCGACATGTTAACTGAACGTTAGTTAGGTTAGAATTTGAGTGCTGGTAGTATTTGTAGCTAATTGTTGCATTGCATGCACTTGATTTATTATTATTTCTAATCGGCTAATGGTTGTGAGTGTAGATGGCTCCAGTGTTGTATCCTTGCCAGTTGGAGCTGCTACCGTACACGTCGCTGCACCTTCTTCGGAATGTATGGCACCGACTCTATCCTCTCGGTGACGACCAAGTGTATCGGGTGTACCGAGAGCGTCTAGCAGACTAGGTATACAAGTATCACGTCGTGGTTACTCTGTGCACCATTTCATCCTTAGGCACTTACGCCCGTACCTGTAGGAGCGATTTTGCTTCCACCGCCTCTCAGGCTGTTCAATTTGCTGTGTTTGAGCTACTCGTCGAGCTGCGCTATAATGAGGTCCAGATGTAGACTCACCTAGGTTTCTACTACTATCCATCCTTGCATGGCAATGGTCATGTCCGTTTCCCTATCATTGATCCGGTGGCCGATAGCGCTGCTAGCCACCTTTCTCGCTATATCACTACTAGTTATCTTCTGATTCACGAGCTGGCTCGAAAGCTGACTCGTGCCCGCCTTGCTTTAGTAGCCGCTAGGTCCTATCCCACTCCACCATCTATGGGATTTACTCCTTATATCGCACCCAGTTCTAGCTCGCCTGTTTCCCCAGTTACTCCTCCGAGTAGCTCGGGCACCTCGACTATGGCTCCCCATAGTTCTCCTGGTGAGTGGGCTTCTCTTCTCGCTACCCCAGCAGCCCTTATACTTCAGCCTCATTCCGCACCTGCCCCTAAGGGAGAGCCCATTGGTGCGCATCGGTCCTAAACAAACGGTTTTTAACCCCTTTCCGCGACGGCATTTGGAACCGTCGCGAAGTGAGTGTGGGCAATAGGGGGTCCTTCCCACACGACCCAGAAACCATCGGGGATAGGGAGCCTTGATGCATACATTTGTCCCTATATAACCTTTTTCGATATCTCGAATATCCCAAACGCTTCATCCTTGCTACTCGTTTGTGCTCGCATTGCCATCGCAGTCGGAGTTTTGTGGTTCTACCTAAAACTAGGCATATTCCAAGCACAGGAGTTTTCCAATAAGATTCTAGGCACAGGAGTTTTACGATGCCTGGCACATCACAAACAGTTCATGATTATAAACCGTGTACGATAGATAGACAATCACACACATTTAGTTTTCCTGCACCGTATGTGATAGTGTCTGACATCACACATGCTTTGCAAACGGCAACTATGTGCATGCTTGCACATGTTTCCTCTTTGTGAACCATCTCGGATTATGGTGTATATCGCAAACGTTTGTGTTTTACCAACCATGTGTGCCGTAATGACCCGCACAACGTAATTTTGGCCTAATTTAATTGCTGCTATTTAAAATTGTACCTAATTTAAACTTGAAAGTAGGATATAGATTTATTCATATCCATCAGGTTCAAACAACCAATGCATTGTTCGATTCACAGGTACATATGTTTAAGAATTACATAAGCACCAGGGTTCTATACTTGTACTATTACAGATGGTAAAGAAAGAGGCGACAGACATTCCAGTTGCTGAACAAGGTGAAGCAGAATGGCCCTATTGTGCTCTCCTGGATACAAAAGGCATGGATCACTCTAGTCCAACCCCTTGTGGTGGCCGGCCGCCAATCACGTAGTTTGAGAGGTAATCTTGAGTAAACTACTTCAGGATCCACTTCAAAAGAAAAAAGATTCAGATATTGTCATCAAACACAACTCATTACGGGCAGTAAAATCAAGGCTACAGGGTTGTTACTTACCATCCTGAAGTTCGCTGTTGTCTTGCATAAAGTGTAAACAAATAGTTCGATTGACATCTTTTGACCCATTTTAATAACAATCTTTATTAGTTTCCTCATTTGATGTTGGTTCATGAATATCTCATTGCCCCATACGCAGAAAGGGTCGAAGTGTGGATCTTTGGCAATGATATATGTACCTAAAAGCACTAAGTTAATATTAGAAGCTAAACAACATTTTAAAAATGATGTAGTACAACACTCCATCCATCCCATTATATAAGATTTTATTACATGTATATCTAGACATCATCGGAACATTAAGGTAGCACTCTTCCTTGTTGCTATGTAGCCTAGGATTGCATACTTAGTCATTCAGTACAATGCATGTTGCTAAACAACAATTGAAAAACGAAAAGGCCTATTAACTACAATATCCTTAACAACAACCAAATATCATAATTCATAGTGGTATTGTTGAAACTATTATTGATGAAATTGAACGGCACAGCAAATAGTTGCACATATAAAGCACAACATTATGAACAACTGAAATAAACAAGTCATAAGGACATCTCTAGGCGATCCTTGAAAAGTTAAAGGACTAAAACCCTTAGTGGATATATATATACTCCAGCAATTTTGGGCCTTTTCTAGTCGATCCCCTAAACTTAAGGTTGTAAACTTCAATTTGATCAAGTTCAAAGCTTGTTTAACCGAAAGTAGCATGCATTGAAATATAAACATAGATAGTTTTGCATAACCGAACATAAAACATAAATTTAAACTAAGCTAAACTACTTTAGGTCGAAGTACAGGTCGAGCCAATCCTTCCTTGTCATGTACGGTGTGCCGCGAGCCGGGTCCGGGCTAGTACCGTCGTCGGGGTCATTGGGGAAGCCACTCCTCCACTCGTCGACGTCGATCTCCTCATCCTTGGGGCCCACCTTAACGCCCTTTGTGCCACCGTCGCCGCCGCCTTCAACCTCGTCATCAGAGGAGAGCGTGATAACCTCGCCACCGTCCCCACCGCCGTCCTCGCCGCCTTCGAACTCATCATCGGAGGAGAGCGCGATAACCTCACCACCCTCCGCGCTGGCAAAGATTGCCCGCTCCGTCTCCACGAGCTCCAGGTGCTGGCGGCGGAGCTCTTGCATGTAGGCCTCATCGGCGGCCTCGGCCTCGAGGCGCTCCGACGCCTCGCGGTCCTCCCGCGCCATAGCCGAGCTCACCACCCCTGGCTCCGGCGGAACGAGGTCGACCGGACATGTGCCCTAGGGGAAATTTAGCCTAGCCATCGCGCCGTGGTAGCGGACCTGCCAGCGGTCGTAATCCTTGGCCGCGAGCTCGGCCGTGTGGAAGCTACCGAGCCACCGGCGGTTGTTGCTCTCTCGATTTGTAATCTTGGCGACCCACGTCCCCCACCGCCGCTGCCAGACCCGGAGGTAGGACTTCGTTGGCTGTCAGGTCCGATGAAGGACGGGGAAGTCCTCGAACCAACATAGGGGCGCGGCAGTGGGCGGATCGGGGGACCGGAGATGGTGGATCGGGTTTGCAGAGGACGATGGGGACACCTCAGCGGTCACCTCGCCGGCGTCGGGCGAAAAGGCCGTGATAAACCTCTTTTTGTCCATTGGCTCCTCGAGTTACCCGGCAAATAGGCAGAGGTTGAGGATGGAGGCGCCGGCAATGGTGGCGACCTAACAATGGTTTTGAGGGTTGTGTGTGTCTGTGTGAGTGGAGGTTTTGGGGTGTGTGTGGAGGGGGGAGGGGGCAAGGTTGTGTTTGAGGAAATACTGCGGCAACTGAAAATTTTACTAGGCGGGAGTAACAAGGCGGGGCTACTGAAAATTTGGATCAAGGCTGAGCATATATTTTTGAGATTGCGAGGGATGCAGAGGCGGGAGTAAAATGGCGGGGCTACATAAAATTGGAATCAAGGGAATGAAGCAGAGAGGGAGTAACAGACATCGCACACGGTCCGCACATACTAATCGTGTGTTATCAAACATTAAAACCTTCCAGGCGGTAGATATTATCGAGATTGCGAGGGATGCAAAGGCGGGAGGTTTTGGGGAGCGAGCTAGTCTGCTTGAGACGCCGGCTGTGCACTGTAGCCGACGCACCTTCTCGCATAAGCCATAGGTGTACTATGCACCGACGGTGCTCCAAGATATTTTGTACTACATCTCACACGGTTGGTGATAATAAACTGTGTGGGATCTAATTGATTTGAATTACAAAATGGGGTCACCTCGGCAATGGAAACTGTTTGAATTGCTAGACCTTTTATCTGCAGTGAACATGCAACTATATGTGTGTCATAAAAGAATTGGAATTATTCAGGGTTCATTTGGACATTTTATACATTAAATTGGTTTTCTAGCCATTTCAGGTGCACAATACAACATTAAACTACATGCACATGCTCTGGTGCATACAAATTGGTTGAAAAATCAAATCTGTATCCTTCAATGCATGCTTAGGTCCCATGCAAGAAATGGGAATGAATTTTTCGAGGTTCATTTGGCCTTTTTTATACATTAAATGGGTTTTCTAGGCATTTTATGTGAATAATTCAAATTTTAACTACAAGTATATGCTCTAATGCACCAAAGTTGGTTGAAAAATCACATGTGTGTCCTTGGGTGAATTTCTAGGTCCCATGCAAGAGATGGGAACGAATTTCAAACACCGGGACACTGTTGATTGCCGGCAAAATGTTGAGATACCTGGTTTTCAAATTCTAGTAAATCCAAAACTCGTCTAAAATTCATGAAACTTGGCATGCTATCATGGAGCAGCATCAACATGCCGTGGTGAAAATTTTGTCCCATTTGGGGCAGGTTTGGGTATAAGCTTCTCACAACAAGCATGATGGTTTCGATAGGAACATGCCACCTTTGGGAACGGGACGATATCCGTTGCCTCTTATTGCTTTCAAAAATTTTCTAGTGTCAACATAGAACAACAGGAGTGTTGTGTTTAATCTTGGAATTTTTCAGGGTTCATTTGTCATTTTTTGTATATTAACTAGGTTTTCAAGGCATTTTCTGTGCATAATTAAAATTTGAACTACAAGTACATGCTCCAATGCACTAAAGTTCATTGAAAAATCACATGTATGTCCTTGGGTGAATTTCTAGGTCCCATGCAAGAGATGGGAATGAAATTCAAGCACCAGGGCACTGTTGATTGCCGGCAAAACGTTGAGATGAATGGTTTTTAAATTCTAGTAAATCCAAAACTCGTCTGAAATGCATGAAACTTGGCTTGCAATCATGGAGCGGCATCAACATGTCGTGGTAACAAATTTGTCCCATTTGGGGCAGGTTCAGGTATAAGCTTCTCACAAACCAGAGCTTCTCATAACAAGCATGATGGTTTCGATAGGGAACGTACCACCTTTGGAGACGGGATGATATCCTTTGCCTCTTATTGCTTTCAAAATATTTCTAGTGTCAACATAGAACAATAGGAGTGTTGTGTTTAATCTGGGAATTTTTGGGGTTCGTTTGGCCTTTTTTATACATTAACTGGGTTTTCTAGGCATTTTATGTGCATAATTCAAATTTGAACTACAAGCACATGCTCCGATGCACTAAAGTTGGTTGAAAAATCACGTGTGTGTCCTCGGGTGAATTTCTAGGTCCTATGTAAGATATGGGAATGAAACTCAAACACCAAGGCACTGTTGATTGCCGACAAAACTTTGAGATGCCTAGTTTTTAAATTCTAGTAAACCCAAAACTCGTCTGAAATTCATGAAACTTGGCATGCTGTCATGGAGCGGCATCAACATGACGTGGTAAAAATTGTGTCCCATTTGGGGCAGGTTCAGGTATACGCTTCTAACAAACCAGAGCTTCTCACAACAAGCATTATGGTTTCGATAGGGAACGTCCCACCTTTGGGTACGAAATGATATCCATTGCCTCTTATTGCTTCCAAAAAATTTCTAGTGTCAACATAGAACAACAGGAGTGTTGTGTCAATTTTTGTGATTTTTCAGGGTTCGTTTGGACATTTTTATGCATTAACTGGGCTTTCTAGGCATCTTATGTGCATAATTCGAATTTGAACTACAAGCACACGCTCCAATGCACTAAAGCTGGTTGAAATATCTAATCTGTGTCCTTGGGTGAATTTCTAGGTCACGTGCAAGAGATGGGAATGAAATTCAAACACTAGGGCACTGTTGATTGCCAGGAAAACATTGAGATGGCTGGTTTTTAAATTCTAGTAAATCCAAAACTTGTTTGATATTCATGAAACTTGGCATGCTATCATGGAGCGGAATGAACATGCCATTGTAAAAAATTTGTCCGATTTGGGGTAGGTTCGGGAATACGCTTCTAACAAACCAGAGCTTCTCACAACAAGCATGATGGTTTCGATAGGGAACGTCCCACCTTTGGAGACGAAATGATATCCATTGCCTCTTATATCTTCCAAAAAAATTCTAGTGTCAACATAGAACAGCAAGAGTGTCGTGTCAATTTTTGTGATTTTTCGGGGTTCGTTTGGACATTTTTATGCATTAACTAGGTTTTCTAGGCATCTTATGTGCATAATTAAAATTTGAACTACAAGCACATGCTCGAATGCACTAAAGTTGGTTGAAAAATCTAATATGTGTCCTTGGTTGAATTTCTAGGTCCCATGCAAGAGATGGGAATGAAATTCAAACACCAAGGCACTGTTAATTGCCAGCAAAACGTTGAGATGGTTGGTTTTAAAATTCTAGTAAATCCAAAACTAGTCTGAAATTCATGAAACTTGGCATGCTATCATGGAGCGGCATCAACATGATGTGGTAAAAAAATTGTCCCATTTGGGGCATGTTCGGGTATGCTTCTCACAAACCAGAGCTTCTCACAACAAGCATGATGGTTTCGGTAGCCAACGTGCTGCCTATGGGGACGAAACGATATATATTCATTGCCTGTTATTGGTTTCAAAAAATTTCTCGTGTCAACATAGAACAACAAGAGTGTTGTGTCAATTTTTGGGATTTTTCCGTGTTCGTTTGGACATTTTTATGCATTAACTAAGTTTTCAATGCATTTATGTGCATAATTCAAATTTGAACTACATGCACATGCTCTAGTGCATATAAATTGGTTGAAAAATCAAATATGTGTCCTTGGGTGCATGCTTAGGTCACATGCAAGAAATGGGAATGAATTTCAAACACCAGGGCACCACTGATTGCCGGCAAAACATTGAGATGCCTGGTTTTTAAATTCTAGTAAATCCAAAATTCGACTGAAATTCATGAAACTTGGCATGCTATCATGGAATGGCATCCGACATGTTGTGGCATTTTTCATGTCCATTTTGGGAGAAGGCGCACTCAAATAATGGCAGCCAACAAAGGCATTTTGAAAAAATAGCTGCCACTTCAATATCTCAAACGTTTGTATAATTCAAACCATGTGCGTTCTGTTAACCATTCATGTGACACAACGTGTCTTGGTTTTGATGCATGTAGGAGGTGCCGTGCAGACAACTGCTTGACCTTGACTGAACGGGAGGCATGCAAGAGCAGTCCGGTGCATAGGCTGACTGAGAGGCGTGCAAGATGTCCTGCAATGCGCAGGCTCACCGGGAAGCGTGCGGGCTATACGCTGCGCAGGCTCACTGCGAATCGAGCCCTTTGACTTCCCTGGCCGCCTGCCTTCCTCTCCATTAATGGCGCCCGAGCCGCTGTTTAATGCGGGCGGCCTTACTGTTCGCCTCCCATTCCCCTCCCTCTCGTAGACCTCCACCAACACCATGCCGCGGAATGATCAACTGCCACTAGTCTTCAAGTTTGGTGAAGTGGACTCGAGCCGAAGGCGATAGAAAATAAGAAGGAATGGGGCATCAGGGACATGTCCCAGAATGAGCTGGCTGCCGCGGTTACTGCCCCCGCTCCCGTCCCAGCTCCCATCCCCGCGCCCGAGCCAGCGACCATCCCCGTAGCATTAACGGCCTGGTCGCACAGCACCATCACAGAGCTGGAAGCCGCAGGCGTCAGGGAGGTCTTCGCGGACCCGCATGAGCTCATGTACATGCCAGCGCCAGCGCCCATGCCTGTGCCCGTGTGCTCCCCTCCACCCACCATGGCACTGGCCCTCGTGCGTTCGGCTGCACCCACCGCGCCCGTGCCCCTGCCCTTGCACGCCCCACCACCCACCGCGGCGCTGGTCCCAGTGCGTTTGGCTACACCCGCTGCGCCCGTGCCTGTGCTCGTGCACGTGCCCCCCTCAGCGGCATGGGACGCTGCCGTCGACTGCTACCTCTCAACAGTGCTAGTTGCCGTCCTCCCGCACCCCGCCTGTCGATCCCGCAATGACATGATGTTTGATTTACAATTGAAGAACATTTTGTGCTACCTTGAAGGCTTGAACAACAGCGACTTGGAGGGCGACAACGACAACGATGACGCGGCACGCCGCTTCCGCCGCCGCCGGAAATTGTTTTTTGGGGTTTAATACTGTATCTCGAATTCTCGATCATATGAATCTAAATTCGCAGTGTGACGGAATGAAAGATATGGTTTGAACGAACTTGCGTTTTCTCTCTTAATTTACAGACTTATCAAACGATTTTCTTTAAAAAAAAGCACCAAAGGTGTTTAAATATAAAACACTCATTGCAAACGTTTTAGTTAGAACACTCGTATGAAAACTGACAGATTCCCCAGGAAGCCAAGGGAAAATGTGCCGAGCAGGATTTCTACATCCCTTCAATGCAAACGGTTGTTTTGCATGACCCGTGTGCAACCACCTACAAACAATTGGGTAACATTTGCATATCTATCATTTTGGGTATGTTATCATTTGTCAAACTGGAAAGATTGACATTTGTTTATCCAGTAACATTGCCATTTCCCAACCTTGTAACACAACGATTTGTCAAAATATGCAGCTAAAAAACACTAGCACTATCTAATTTTTGCAACTAAAATCACTAGTATTGTTCGTATGGACACCACTAGCAGGCGTGAGTTGATGGACGCATATGCAAATGTACCATTGATTGTATACAACAAGTCATCAACCCACAAAGACAATGAGGATACACGTTGGATTATAGATCATTTCCAACAAAACATTCTAGTAAAGTTTTTCTCACACAACAAATAACAAAGCGATTAAAAGAACTTCAGCTCAACCACTCGTCGGCATTAGAAACGCTTGCTTTCAACCAGAAGTGATTCTCTGGGAAGGGCCAGCTACTATCAATCTTGAGAACAACGCAAGACTGATCATTCATGCTGAAGCAGGCTATGTCAGGACCCATAGTGCGATGGTAGGGAAGCATAGCAATGATCTAGGTATAGATACACTTGCTTCTCATAAATGGTAGTAATGTTGTGTCAACAGCAGCGGGATCGCCTTTTAGTATAATTGGATAGTTTTGTCCAAGGAAGAGCGAGTTTCCTCCAAGACTTCCAATACTGAACCAGGGAGAAGGTGTTGGCGCTAGTACACAAGTATCCATCTCAAATACCCTGCAACGGATGTTGGAATAGGTCCGGAGAGTGCGACCATGCAAGACAACACCTGCTTCCTTAGTAACATAAGCAGTACCCTGTATACAGACAAGAAGAGGTGATCCATCGGAATAAGTTGCCAAGCGCCACTTAGTATTTGGGTCATGCTCGTCCTCATGCTCGTGATCATCAGCATCGTCATCTCCCCCTTGGTTAATTTTTTTTCAAGTATAGGTGGTGGAATGTTCACAGGAGCTTGGAAACACAAGAAGGTTAATTAGTTAGTAAAGGGAAACTAGCTACCCGCATACATGTGGATGAAACAATTATAATTACGCTGAAATACAAACGTACCGAAAGCATGATGATTCCATGCAAAAACTGTGCCACGAGTGGTGGAAGCAAACACAAGACCCTTGTATTGAATTGCATCACACTACTCATCCGTGTACAGAAATTGATTTTTGAGAAATATCCATCGAGGCGTGGAAGTAAGGAAGGAAACAAGCTTTTCGAAGATAGCAACAACTTCATAGTTCGTGTAATCCCAAGAGCGGATGGGAACTCGACAAATTGCTATCTACCATAGACGAGAGTTACCATGATCGTATTTGAACTCATGTAGATCATCTGTGTGCTCAACCTTTGGGCAGTCTGAGATTTTTGGAAGTGGAATCCGGTGACGAGTGTACACATTCACAAGTTCCCACTTATAGTTGTACCCAATATAAACAACCCAATCTTCATTTGTGCCTGCCCAAGCCTTGCCCTCAAGCGATGGCATCTTAACATCACACGTATCATTATCAAGCGGCGTCAACTTGCACAAGGTGAGGCTCCCGTCGTCCCCGCGCCAGTCAACAGGGTCACGACGAACATGATAGGGGAGATCAAACCGCTCCTGGACCCTTGGGTTGCCTGTAATGATGTTATTAGTTGAGTCGAGAATGGTCTTGAACGAACCTGCCATGCTAGCTGAGGTGATGATGTCGCACCGATCAATGAGTTCCTCCACCGTGTCATCACTCAGATCGGGGCAAGAATAACTGGGTCCTTTCCGGCATGTTCCCTCCATGGAGAAGACGATCGAACAATTATGGCAGAAGGAAGGGTGAAGGCAAATGGAGGAGGGAGGCAGAGCGTGCGGCAGCAATTCCAAATCGAGAGGGAAAGACGAAGAGTTGGTGGACAGTTGCCATGATACATGAAGAGGTGCCTGGGGAGCAAACGGTTGCTACAGAGGTCACACACTGATGGCAAGGGCCGAGTGAACCACATGCTTATATCGCACAGACCTTGATCTCGCTGACCGTTTCTTTTGTGTTGCCTAATCACAAACAATTCATCCGAGTGAACCATATGTTGTATATCGCACACATCTTCATTTGGCTGCCCATTTATTTTGTGTTTCCTAATCACAAACAGTTCACCCGAGTGAACCACATGTTGTGTATCGCACACGCCTTCATCTGGCTTCTCGTTTCTTTTGTACCTCCTCGTCGCAAATAGTTAATTAAACCGAACCGTATGCCCTTCATCACACAAGCAACTAAAATCTGAACCGTGTTTGATGCATCCATCATCGCAAATGTTTTATACATTTTTGATGGTTTTCATACACCACCGTTGGCGATTATTGCATCACACACAGTTTCTCGAAGGGTCTCTGATCGTAGTGTCGCGTTAGCAGCATCCTGCAGTAGTGGCCCTCGAGGCAGCATCATTGTGTCACATTTAACCCGGAGGTCTCGGCTAACGTCTTCAGTTCAGGATCCGAGTCCACCTCAGGAGAGGACCCCACAGGCCCAGCAGAGCACTAGAGCATCTGAGTAACCGCAGTTGTCATGTTGATGTATGGATGTAATCTTTCGAGTCATGATGTTTCGTTTCATGTATGAGAATAGTCGAACTGGTCATGATGTTTATCTTGCATGTATGAGTCTATGTATAATTATGTTGGAACCTTTTTATTTATTCTCCTTGATTTCTTTTCGCTATTTTCTTCTAGGTTTGTCGCTGGCCTGCATTCCCATTTTCGGATATTTCTCATCTTGGTTGCTTTATATTTGGAAAACAAATAATAGGATGACGCAGGGAGGCAACGGCAGTCACGCTTGTGAGGATGTCCCTGTTAGTCGCTCAGCATGACAGGCAGGGCATTCCCCCGAGCCGTACAATACACCACCGCCTCCACCGCCATATCCTCCCTCCAGTGAACAAATTATGCACATGATTGAAGAAAGAAGAAATAATGATCTGGTTGAATTGTTGAAAAGGGTGCAAGCTATGGTTGGGCAGAATGGAAAACAGAATGAGCATCACTCCAAGCTGTCAGATTTTTAGAGAACCAAGCCTCCCAGTTTCAGTCAAGTTGTTGATCCGTTGGAAGCCGGTGATTGGTTGAGGACCATTGAGAAAAAGCTTGAAATTGCTCGTACTGAAGAATATGACAAGGTACCGTTCACTACACATTACCTCGAAGAAGCTGCCGCTATATTTTGGGAGAATGCTAAAGCCATGTGGCCTGTAGACGAAGAGATCACTTGGACCAAATTCATGGACCATTTCCGCAAAGATCATATTCCTGCTAGTATTATGAAGGCCAATAAGTGTGAATTCCTCACGCTCACCCAAGGAAGCATGTCTATTAGCGAGTATCTGCATATGTTCAATCATTTGGCCCGCTATTCCCTCTATGATGTGGCCACAGAAGAAAGAAAGATCGACAAATTTCTTGGAGGACTAAACCAACACCTCAGATGCACTCTCAGTATGTTTGATTTCCTGCATTTCCAAACTCTGGTAAACAAGGCCCTCATTGCGGAAAGGGGGCAGAAGTTTATGCATGACAACAAGCCTGCTAATAATGATCACAAGTGTAAGTTTGAACCTAAGAAGGATGGTCAGCCAATGCAAAAGGCTCATACTTTGCAGCAGACTCAGGTAGAGTACAAGCCCAATTGGTGGCAAAATGTTAATAAGACCAGAACCCAAGTCAAGAATGTCATAACCAGCCCGGTGCGTGAAGAATATCAGTGCAACAATTCGTGTTTCAATTGTGGACAAACCGGACATTATGCCAGATAGTGTCCCAAGAACGGCAAATCGAATGCTCCATTTAGGCCGCAGGTCAACCATATGGGGCCATACCCTGTCCAGCGAACCATCCAAGGACAAGTTCACCACCTCTCCGCAGACGAAGCCCAAGAAGACCCCGAAGTCGTCATTGGTATGTTTCCGGTTCATAGCATACCTGCAATAATTTTATTTGACTCTGGGGATTCCCATTCTTTTATTTCGCAGAGTTTCATTGCATAAAACAAATTTCCTTGTTCACTTTTGGGTAAAAGTATGCTGGTACAATCCCCGGGATCCATGCTCAAAAGCAATCGAGTCTGTCATAACATGGAAATTGATATCAAAGGAGTCTGTTTTCCAACTTCTTTGATAGTCATCGAGTCAGCCAAGTTGGACATTATTTCAGGAATGAACTGGTTGACCCAATATCAAGTGTGCATCAACTCTGCGACCAGAGAAGTCACCTTGACAAGTCAGGAAGGTTGAACCATAAAATCCTATGCCTGCAGAAGCATACCGAATAAAGAAATGGTTTTCACCGTGGTGGCTGAAGAATTGGGATTAATCCATGTGGTCAGTGAATTTCCAGATGTATTCCCCGAGGAACTACCAGGAATGCCGCCAGACCGAGAGCTTGAGTTTGCAATCGATCTTGTGCCCAGGACCACACCATTATACAAGAAGTATTATTGGATGCCTTCTTCAGAACTGGTGGAATTGAAGAAACAACTTGATGAGTTGCTCCAGAAGGGTTATATCTGCCCAAGGTTAGCACTGTTTGCACACAATGGATCAACTTGAAACAACTCATGAGTAGGTCACACCATGGATCAACATTTATAATTAATTTTGCACACTAAGTATAATCACTTGGCACCGTTTGAAAGATGATGGTTGAGAAATTATGATGATGTGGAGACCAAAGTGTTGGTTTCGTTTGTGATCCGAGTGAGATCACCATTTGGTTACAAGGTAACCCGTTCGGTAAGAAAGTCCGAGGGACTTGGTGCACGAGATGTTTTCACTACATCATTAGTATGTTTCTGCATTGCACTTAACTTGATTAAATATCATGATATTGTTTGCCATTATGTTTATGATTATTGTGAGCCTGCAAGTACATTCAATGTACTGACCTGGCATGTCATGCCAGATTTTAGGGAAGTTTCATTGGATCGAAGTGCTGCCCAAGTCTACACCGTGTCCACATCGGTGTCCCTGTCCTATGGAGTCCCGCTTCATCGTTGTTTCGCTGGCGAGTAGTTGTCGTGATCGAGGCCCCTTTCTGTTCACAAAATAATGTACATATTGTTCAGCCGCACTGTGTGTGTCGCTTGGCCTGACTACTTGATGTAACATCGAACTATGTTCCGCTCTCTTTGGGCTGGCAATGCAAGGTAAACTGGTTGCTCTGAGCCGGGGTGCCACAGATATTACTGCTATTCACAAAAATATGCACACCTACTTAAGCACACAAATGTGGTGTAGGCAATCTCTCGACCCAGAACTCACGCTGGCCATGGCAGACGCAAGGGAACGATGGTGAATGACTTTTTTTTGGATGAGGAGTTGAGGAGGAATGTGCACTCATCTTGGAGCAGTAGTATTTATAACCAAGTACTAATACGCTCCTAAGTGGGAAACCATTTAGGTTTTGATTGGTGTGAACAGGATTGCAATTAATTATATCGTGGTAGTAATTTTGAATGTGACGGGACGCAGGCTCAAAATTTATTAATGGTTCTAAGTGCGGCACTATTCCCAGAAGGCGTAACATTGGCACGCTTTCTCGGTCGCGTATGTGGCGTTTGGACCATAGGGTGCACCGTAATAGGCAATGTCAGCACACGTCTTGTTGCAACAACTATGCACGCTCATTATTACCATCGCGCACGCTTCTTTTAATTAGAATGTGTGCCCATCTACTGGACACACGTTGATCTGTCGAACTATTTCTGTTTGTTGTGGCTAATTGCAAACAGATCATCCGTGTGATGTGTATGCCATCAATCGCAGACACTTTGATCTGGCTGACCGTTTCTGTTTTGTTGCCTAATCATAAACAGTTAATCCTTCTAAAGCGTATGCCCTCAAGCGCACACACCTTTACCTAGCTGCCCACTTCTGTTGTTCCTCTTTATCACAAACAGTTCATTCGAGTGAACTGTATGCTGTATATCGCACACACCTTCATCCGGCTGCCTGTTTCTTTTGTTCCTCCTCATCACAAACAGTTAATTGAACTGAACCGTAGGCCCTTCATCGCACACGCAACTAAAATCTGAACCGTGTTCGATGCATCCGTCATCGCAAACTCTTTGCACCTTTTTGACAATTCTTATACACCACCGTTTGTGATTATTGCATCACACACAATTTCATCGAAGGGTCTCTGGTCGTAGTGTCGCGTTAGCAGCATCCTACAGTAGTGTGATGAAGTCCACTCCATAGGGGCTCTAGCTGGGACAAAGTATAGCTCGCACGATGGTATCCTCGTCAAGCAAGCAATCACCTGCAAACTAGCATGACTCACCAGGTGAGTTCCCATATGATAATAATGAAAATAAATATTTCTCCTAATAATCCAATGGCAATAAATCACCGTCAATCTACAAAGCATTAGTCCTACAAATCCAAGCAACATCATGGCAGTAGCAGCACACCAAAAATGAGATTTTTCTCTGCTCTCTAGATTTTCTGGTGATTTTCAGAGTGATTCTTGATACTTTCTTTCTCTATTTTTAATTGTTTTCAGAGGGAGAAGCTTGTCTTGAGGATCACTAGGAGGAGTGTGAACCTCCTCTGCACTAAGGTAAGCCACACCAACATTTTGAGGGTGTCATTTCAATATTTGTGATTTTTTCAACTTGAATATGAGTTATTTCATGCATTTAAAATGATTTAAATAAATCTTGATTTTGCTAGTTACTTATTCTGCTTGAAATGCTAGATTTCAGTAGTGTGATGATGTTTAATATGAGTGAGTAGAAGTAACTTTTTCTTATATTATTATGACATGGTTATGACATGACTAGCATCGGTACTATTTTTCTTAAGAGAGAAATTGATTCTATTAAGTTGATATCATGACTAAAAATATTATGAGTCTCAAGAACTAGTGGAGTAAGATCAGTATGGTTTGATGATGACTAGTGTCAGTATAAGATTTAACGATGTTGATCCGTTCACTCGTAGTGGTATGTAATGCATGTTGTATGGTTTCATATTCATGGCATATCGTGACACCCATTGTTTTTATTTCAAGTTAAACCGGATGATAATTCAACTTGAACAAAATGTTGATCGGGTTATGGTGCCACTGAATCGAGTTTTCCCAATGCAACCACATTTTCCTTTATGGGAAGGCCTTTACTCGATCCGTTGTCATGCCTCTGGTCGGTACCAACAACGAGGGAAAGTTATGGGCGTACGTTACTCTAGCCCCGTAAGCAGACATAACCTTGTGTGCCCGTTTGTTGTTATGGCACCTTGTCCTCGTTTGGGACTGTTTATGTTTTGCCACGACGGTGGCCATTGATGCCTTTGGTAGGCACGGGGCCACCCATGACTTAGCCCAGTGGGGAGTGAGACGGAGTGGCCGGGAGAGTGTCGGGCAATGGGAGGGTTTCATCAAAATGTCGTTGGTCCACCCTAATGGAAGTGCGAGGCCGTGGATTCCGTGGTGTGGGTACAGTGCGCTACATCTGCAGAGTGTATTTAATCTATCGATAGTCACGTCCTCGGTTATGGACACAACTCATGAGTAGGTCACACCATGGATCAACATTTATAATTAATTTTGCACACTAAGTATAATCACTTGGCACTGTTTGAAAGATGATGGTTGAGAAATTATGATGATGTGGATACCAAAGTGTTGGTTTCGTTTGTGATCCGAGTAAGATCACCATTTGGTTACAAGGTAAACCGTTCGGTAAGAAAGTCCGAGGGACTTGGTGCACGAGATATTTTCACTACATCAGTAGTATGTTTCTACATTGCACTTAACTTGATTAAATATCATGATATTGTTTGCCATTATGTTTATGATTATTGTGAGCTTGCAAGTACATTCAATGTATTGACCTGGCATGTCATCCCAGATTTCAGGAAAGTTTCATTGGATCAAAGTGCTGCCCGAGTCTACACCGTGTCCACATCGGTGTCCCTGTGCTATGGAGTCCCGCTTCGTCGTTGTTCCGCTGGCGAGTAGTTGCCGTGATTGAGGCCCCTTTCTGTTCACTAAATAATGTACATATTGTTCAGCCGCACCGTGTGTGTTGCTTGGCCTCACTACTTGATGTAACATCGAACTATGTTCCGCTAGTATCAATAAAGCAGTTGTTTTCTATACCAAGATGTTGTGTGTGTTGCCAGAAGACGTGATCTTTGGGTGTCACACCCTAGCTAGTTATGCATTAGAGTGTTGCATCATGTTTACTCATTCATCAGAAACTTGAAATGGGGATGACAGAACCCCCAGTCCCCTCTGAAACCAAGTAGGGTTTACTAAAATAATTTTTCAATGAACCTGAAATGCCCTTCTAAAATGCCCATCATTTTTGCCTTGGTTCAGAACCTCTGCCAAAAGTGGTGCACATTTTCCTAGGCCATCCTAGGGTTTTGAATTAAATCATAACTATTTGAATTTGGGCATTTAAAATTATATAAAATATTTAAATGCTCAAATATCTCCAAACTAAAATGTTTCATGTTGGAAATAATCCAACTATGGACCAGGAGTAGTTTGGTGATTTTTGGAGTTGCCTAGGTATTTTATTTAATTCAACAAAGTTGCAGTTATATGAAATAAAAACAGAAAACAGAAAAGAAAGGGGAAGACTTACCTGTGCGGCCCAGCCAGCAACCGACCCAGCCCAGCACTGTAGCTCCCCGTCGTCTTCCTCCCCTCGCCCCGAAGCTGCTGCGTGCTCGCGCGCGCGCGGCCGCGCGGCCACCTCCTGCTTGCCGACGCCCTCCTGGCCGCGTGGACGACGCCCGCAGCCCGTCCCGATCCCCCCTGCTCTCTCTCACTCTCCCCGGCTCTCTCCTTCCTCTCCCTCACTCTCTCTCTCACGGCCGAAGCTCACCGTCGCCGCCGTTCGCCTTAGCCACCGTCTCCGACCACCCCTCGCTTCCCCGACCAGCTCAGAAGCTCCGCCTCGACTCCTTCTTCCTCCCCACCGCTCCACGGGTCCCCGGAAGCCCTGCATCGCCGCCACGTCGCCGTTCCCCTCTTCGGACTCCGACCACCGTCGCCGTCAAATTCGTCGTCTCCGACGCGTCCCCGAGCCCGCTTCGACGCCCACTGCAACCGCGGTGAGCTACGCCACCGTTTCCCCCTTCTCCCCTGCTCTCTCCCGACCCCTAGGCCCTAGCCCCACCGCGGCCGAAAGCTTCACGCCGCCGGCGATGTCGCCGTCGTGGCCACGATCGCCGTAGCGCCCAACTGAGCACGCCATCGTGCTCCACATCTCACTAGGAGCGCGTAGCACGCTCCAACACCCCCCCTAACACCCTGCAACACCGTTCCCGTGCACGACCGAACCCCGGCCGCCGCAGCCGAGCTCGCCGCCGTCGACTCCGGCCACCCCGACCCCAACGGACTCCGCCAAGAGCCGCGGGTCGTCCTCAGCTTCACTCCGGTGGCCTCCGCGGTTCATTTGGTGGCCGAAACGACCAAAACCACTATCGCCGCCGCACTGATGGTCGCCGCCGGCCAGAACTCCGGCGAGCTGACATGGCCTAGTTAATTAGCCACTAAACCACCACCTACTGACGCTGACAAGTGGGCCCCAGGGCTTAGTCAAAGCTAACCAGCCCGGGTCAACACGGGATTAGCCCCTGTGTCACTGACGTGTGGACCCCACACGTCAGGTTTGACCCGAGCCAGCCCTGTTGACCTGCTGATGTCACTGTGACGTCAGGCTGACGCAGTAAATGATATTTCTGGATTTAAATTAAATCAGGAAATTCCAGAATATTAATTAAACTTCAAAAATTCATAACTTTTATTTTGTAACTCCAAATTGGACAAATCATATATGAAAAATGATCAGAAAAATCCAATCTATCCATCTGTACTATTTTCATGCATGATCCAACAAGTTAAATGGATGTTTTAATCAGAACAAGGAAAAGCACTTTAAAAGGCCATATTTGAAATTGAAATTTGAATCTTTGATTCAAATTTGTTCAAACCCTTCTGGCTTTAGTTGCATTAGCCCAACACACTCATATTGCCATGTTTCATGCATGCATCATATTGTTGCACATTGTTTGGTGATGCCTGTGTATCGTTATCCTTTACGACAGGATCTGTCCCCGAGGAGTACCGTGACTACCCTAACGAAGAACCGTATCCGTGCATCGAACCATCAGGCAAGCAACCAACCATTTGATCATATCGATACAATCCCATGTTCTCGCTCCTGCTCTCTTTTACTGCATTAAGACAACGCGATTCAAACTGCTGTGTGCTACGGTAGTTGAACCCATTTCCTCTGCATGACCTGTCATTGCCACAGTAACTATATGAAACCCACTAGCATGTGTAGGAGTTGATTGAGCCATATGTATGTGTTGTTCCTACCTTGCTATGCCTGCTATGCTTAGAGTCGTGTCAGGTCTGGTTCATCTGGGTGATGGGCTAGAGTGAAATGATTATGTCGGTAATGAGAGTGGTGTGTTGAACACGATTTGGTAAAGGTATCGATGAGAGGCCATGTAGGAGTACATGGTGGGTTGTTTCATTGAAGCCGACCTTAAGCACTGAGATCTGTATGTGTGATTTAAGAATCAGCTACTACCATGCATTGGGCCCGAAACCAATGGACCCTCTCGACTTCTTATTCACCCTAGTTCTCCGTCCAGGAGTTGCAAGTAGTTTCTGGTGTTTGTAGCCTACTGGAGGCCGTGGACAGCGCTGACCGTAGGGGTGGGCTGTGATGCGGTAGGTACATGGCCGGGTGTACCGAATACCCGTTAGGTATCTCGGGAACCCTGTTCACATCGTTCGGGGCCGTATGGGAAACCTCGGCCGGACTCCCTGCGGATGGAACCTGAATAGGCGATAAACCTGGACTGGAGGCTTAGGTGATTAGGTAGGTCGTGGCCGACACCCACGTTGGGCTTCCGCTTGAAGGTTGCCGAGTACATGTCGTGTAAACGATGGTAAGTGGTGAGAGCGTGTATGAAGAAGTACCCCATGCAGGGTTAACATGATCTATTCGAATAGCCGCGTCCGCGGTAAAGGACTACTTGGTTGCCTATACAGTTCATAGACAAGTAAATGGAAACTACTAAAAGCCTCAAGATAAGTGTGAGTGCCGAGGATGGCTCCTCCGTAGGTGGACGGAGGTGGATCCTCGGTAGTGTATTGAAGTGGTGAATAGTGGACTCGTGTGCGCAAAACTATTTCAAGTTGAAGTATCGTAGGATAGCCTAGCCAAGAGTCAAAGCTGGCTTGCTGCAATAACTCCACCAACCCTTCTTGATACTATGCATGTATGTAGGATCTGATGTAAGTCTTGCTGAGTACCTTTGTACTCATGTTGCTATAATCTACATTTTTACAGAAGACGCTGCAACCCCTTCTGATGGGTTCTATGTAGACGTTGACATCAACGAGTAGGCTAAGGACCCAGGTGGTGACCCTGAGCTTGTAAAGGACCACGTAGTATAGAGGCTTTCCAAGCCTCTTTTGTTTTACTAGTTGTCTGTACTCAGACAAGTTACTTCCGCTGCTGGTTTGTATGACTGTATGACTTGTATGTGGGGTCGTGAGACCCGTACCTTTGTGTATGTTATGTATGGCTCACTGAGCCTTAAATAAAGTACTTGTGTCATAGAGTCATGTTGTGATGCTTCGTTGTATTTGCACATATCGAGCATATTGTGTGTATGATTGAAATGCTTGGTATGTGTGGGATCTGACCATCTAGTTGTTTATCTTTAGTAGCCTCTCTTACCGGGAAATGTCTCCTAGTGTTACCGCTGAGCCATGGTAGCTTGCTACTGCTCTGGAACACTTAGGCTGGCCGGCATGTGTCCTTCTTTGTTCCTGTGTCTGTCCCTTCGGGGAAATGTCACGCTTTGAGTACCGGAGTCCTGTTAGCCCGCTACAGCCCGGTTTACCGGAGTCCTGCTAGCCCAGTGCTACAGCCCGGACCCACTTGCTGATGACCGACACGTTCGAAGCTGGGTCATGGATGCCTGTCCCTGTAAGTCTGTGCCACTTTGGGTTTACGACTAGTCATGTCAGCCTGGGCTCTTTATCATATGGATGCTAGCGACACTCTCATATACGCGAGCCAAAAGGCGCAAACGGTCCCGGGAAAAGGTAAGACGACACCCGTGGGGATACCGTGCGTGAGGCCGCAAAGTGATATGAGGTGTTACCAGCTAGATCGATGTGACATCGAGTCGGGGTCCTGACAGCGTTGGTATCAGAGCAGGACTGCCTGTAGGTTCTCCAAGCCAAACTGGTCGATGTTGAGTCTAGGAATTCTTTAGTTATATGTAGGGGAATTGTTTGTGGGTTGGAACGTAAGGCTCTTTTTACTCCTTATACCTTATGACTTTCTGATCTGAGTCAGTCCATTCTTCCACCGGGGGTTAAGGAATTAGGATCTACTCTCTCTATCAGGATCACGTGTTACTAATCAGTAGTACCTTATAAGTTTGATGGTTACAAGCCTAGTTCAGTTCTACCACCACATTATGTTGTTAGAATGGTTCCAGAACTTTGATATGATGATGTTGGGTGTGTACGAAATCCTTTGTCAAATGTCTCAATATCCTTTTTGAGCATTTACAGCTGTTATGCTGCCGAAATTTTGCTAGAAATTCTAATGCCTTGCATTATGATTATGCTTTCAGATGGCCACTCGCGACCTCAATCAAGTGGTTCGCCTAACTCGATGCCTAGATGTACCCGGCCATACTGCTAAGTTGGTCAGGGTAATGACTGAGGCTGGATACCGCTGGTATCCTGAGTACACGGTCGAAGAGCAATTCCGAGATTTTAATCAAAGCCAGTATCTCTGCACTGTCAGGATATTTCCATCTTATCCTGGATCCACTGAGCCTCTTCACTGCTCCTATGGACCCGGGGTTACTATTGAGATGGCTGTGCAGGATGCCGCCTACTCTATGATGACCATTATGCGAGTCAGATCTGGTTTATTTCGGGACTCTGACTTCCGGTATATGCCAGGATCACTTCCGGGAGCACAAGGATATCTCCAAGCTATTTATGCTGACTCCACTCAGGAGGATTCACGGACTCGCACCACTGCTGAGATGCTCGAGGATAAGGACCGTGAAAATCGGGCCTTAAGGTTAGAGCTCTTCAATACCCGTGCCGATCACTGGGCCACTTTGACTCGGTTCGCACCGGCGGTGCAAGCTGGATATTCGGATATGCGCGATCTCTATCCTGTGAGATCTGCTCTGCCGGACGTGATGGTTTGGCGTGATGTAGGAGGCATCACCCCACCTCACGGTCCCCGCAGGCCACCGTTTGTTGGTCCAAGGCCTCATCCTAGCCCCTATGGTCCACAAGCTCCGCGAGATCGTCTGTTTCCGGATGAACATGTTGAGCTTCCAGGCTATGGAGGTGACTTTTATGAGGACTACTACGGATCGGTCTGAGTTAGGGGTAGCATCACTAGTTCGCACTAGCTGTGTCATCTATCGTTCCGCGTGACTCGTGGGATATGTCCTAGTTTGTACTCTTTCCGGAGGTGTAGAAAATAATGAATAGGAGCTTGGAATGCCTCTGACGAGATGTAATCCTTTTCTCACCATAATAGTACTTTGTTTGGTCTTGTACTAAACCTTGTATGGTGTGCATGACGATGGAATAAAGAAGCAGTTTCTGTATCTACCATGTCATACGGATGATCATCTTGCATTTCGAGTTATTCCTTACCTTATGTATCCTATGTCGGAATTTTACCATTCTGACTAAATCATTGTCTTGTCTACCTAGGATGGTCAACACGCGCGCTAATCCTGCTTCCCAAGAGCAGGCCGAAGGCAGTGAAGCCAGGAATGAAAATCTGCCTCATCCTCCTTCACTAGCCGAGGTGATGATGGAAGCTGAGAGAAACAAGCGGGAGACAAACCGTTTGTTGGAGCGTATAGAACAGAATACAGCACACCATCAGAGGGCTAACGTGGTATCACTCAGTGATTTTATCAAATTGCATCCACCCACGTTCCACCACTCCGTCGAGCCTCTCGACGCTGATGACTGGCTTCGCAGTATCTCTCACAAGCTGCGTTCCGCGTTGGTAGCGGAGGCTGACAAGGTCACCTTCGCCGCATATCATCTTGAAGGCCCCGCCAGTCTATGGTGGGAGAATTATGGAGCCATGCGCCCAGCGGGCCATGTCACCACTTGGGCTGAGTTCAGTGAGGCTTTCCGTGAACATCACATTCCGGAGGGCCTCATGGACCGTAAACGTGAAGAATTTTGCAGTTTCACCCAAGGCCGACTTTCTGTGGATGCCTATAGCAGAGAGTTTGGTAATCTCGCACGATATGCAACTGAGGAAGTTTCTACTGACGCCAAGAAGCAAGCAAGGTTCCGAAAGGGCCTTAGCCCTGAGCTTCGCCGCGACCTCCGTCTGCATGAGTGCACATCTTTTTCGAAACTTGTCAACAAAGCCATCAGTGCTGAAACTGGTCAGACTGATTATGATGCAACACGCAAGCATGGACGTGATATGGGTTCCTCATCCGGTGCTGGTCCTCAGAAACGCCGCGTGTGGGTACCCAATACCGCCCTGCCACCCAGGTTCACACCGAGGCCATCTTTCCAGGCGCCTCACCCTGTTCAACAGTCTGCACCGGCCAAGCCCTATGGGGGTCCATCCAATAATGCTCCTCCACGTACCAGTTCCGTGACTTGTTTCAAGTGTGGGGAATCTGGTCATTATATGCGCGAGTGTCCCCAGACCAACCCCAATCAATCTGCTAAAGCTGTTGGCCGTGGCAAGCCGACAGGGAAGGTGTTCCATGCCAAACCGGTCACCGCTTCACGTGGCCATGTCAACTGTATCTCTGCCGAAGAAGCTCAAGAGGACCCCAACGTCGTTCTCGGTACGCTTCTTGTTAATTGCCACCCGGCATCCGTTCTTTTCGATACAGGAGCCTCTCATTCTTTTATATCTGAAAGTTATGCCCGTTTGCATAACGTTGCATTCTGTGACTTGCCATCCACTATGGAAATCTCTACCCCTGGGTCTAGATGGTAGACCTCTAGGGTAAGTTATGGAAATGAGATCCAAGTCGACAGACTTGTTTTCCTTGCATCCTTGATAGCCCTTAAATCTTCGAATATTAATATCATTTTGGGTATGGACTGGATGTCAGCTCATCAAGCCAAAATTGATTGCTTCTCTAGGACTGTTCAACTCACCCATCCTTCGGGGAAGATAGTCAATGTCTTGACCCGAATAGCCAAGCGACAATTATATTCTCTTAACGCCAGCCCTTTGCCAGACCTTGAGGACGTTCCGGTAGTCCGTGACTTCCCGGATGTCTTTCCAGAGGAATTGCCAGGTGTTCCACCTGACAGGGATGTTGAGTTCGTAATAGATCTCATTCCAGGAACCGTTCCGATTGCTAGAAGACCCTATAAGATGGCACCCCTAGAACTAGCCGAGCTTAAGAAACAACTCGATGAATCCTTGAAAAAGGGTTTCATCCGCCCTAGTTCATCTCCGTGGGCTTGCCCCGTCCTATTCGTTAAGAAAAAGGATGGTACGGACCGGATGGTTGTAGATTACCGACCTGTCAATTTGGTCACAATCAAGAACAAATATCCACTTCCCAGGATCAACGACCTGTATGATCAGCTCGCCGGATCCTCAGTCTTCTCCAAGATGGATTTGAGGTTGGGCTACCATCAAATCAAAATCAGAAACGGGGACATTCCTAAAACGGCCTTTGTTACTCGCTATGGCCAATACGAGTACACCGTTATGTCCTTCGGATTAACCAACGCTCCAGCCACCTTTTCTCGGTTAATGAACTCAATCTTCATGGAGTATTTGGATAAATTCGTCGTGGTTTATCTCGATGATATACTCATCTACTCCAAGAACGAGGAAGAACATGCCGAACATCTAAGGCTAGTGTTGAAGAAACTTCGAGAGCATCGCCTTTATGCCAAATTCTCTAAATGTGAATTCTGGTTGTCAGAAGTGACCTATCTGGGTCATGTAATATCTGGTAAAGGTATTGCTGTTAACCCTGAGCGAGTTCAAGCCGTCCTTGATTGGACTCCGCCCGAATCAGTCAAGCAAGTTCGGAGTTTTCTAGGCTTAGCGAGCTATTGCCGTCGCTTTGTCGAGAACTTCTCCAAGGTTGCCAAACCTCTAACTGAACTCCTCAAGAAAGATAAGAAGTTCGAATGGACTCCACAATGTGAGCACAGCTTTCAGGAACTGAAAAGACGCCTGACCTCTGCTCCCGTACTGGTACCGCCAGACTTCTCCAAGGACTTTGTTATCTACTGCGACGCCTCGCGACAAGGACTAGGATGAAGAGAGAAATCGCTCAGTATATTGCTAATTGCGACGTCTGTCGTCGTGTAAAAGCAGAGCATCAACGGCCTGCTGGCACCCTTCAACCATTAGCTATTCCTGAATGGAAATGGGATAAAATTGGTATGGATTTCATTACCGGTTTTCCCAGGACCAAAAGAGGGAATAATGCTATTTTCGTTGTGGTCGATCATCTTTCCAAAGTAGCTCATTTCTTACCTATTCGTGAGAGTATAGCCGCTAGTCAGCTGGCAGACTTATACATCTCCCGAGTAGTGTCTCTTCATGGTGTCCCTTTGGAAATCAATTCGGATCGAGGAAGTCTTTTCACCTCTCGATTTTGGGAAAGTTTCCAAAATGCTATGGGAACCCGTCTCTCCTTTAGCACCGCTTTCCACCCTCAGTCAAGTGGTCAAGTGGAACGCGTCAATCAGATTCTAGAAGACATGCTTCGAGCCTCTGTTATCTCGTTCGGAATGGACTGGGAGAAGTGCCTTCCATTTGCCGAATTCGCTTACAACAACAGCTATCAATCCAGCTTGGGTAAAGCCCCTTTTGAAGTCCTCTATGGACGGCGATGTCGAACACCCCTTAACTGGTCAGAGACCGGGGAAAGACAATTCTTTGGCCCGGATATGATTCAGGAAGCAGAAGAACAAGTTCGTATCGTTCGTGAAAAGTTGAAAGCAGCCCAATCTCGTCAAAAGAGTCAATATGACCGAAAACATAAGGCTATGACTTTCGAGGTTGACGAGAAGGCTTATCTTCGGGTCACCCCTCTGAAGGGAACCCATCGTTTCGGTATCAAAGGCAAATTGGCTCCTCGTTACATTGGACCTTTTCGCATTCTTGCCAAACGAGGAGAAGTTGCCTACCAATTGGAACTACCTCCGCACCTCTCCAGAGTTCACGATGTCTTCCACATTTCTCAACTCAGGCGTTGCTTCTCGGATCCTATCCGTGAAGTGGACCACGAAACGCTTGATCTCCAAGATAATCTTACCTATCGAGAGTACCCCATTCGTATCCTCGATCAAGCCGAACGTACCACGCGACGTCATAATATCAAGTTTCTCAAGGTTCAATGGTCGCACCATTCTGAAGATGAAGCAACCTGGGAAAGGGAGGATCGTCTTCGACTTGAATATCCTGCCTTCTTCCCGGAGGAACCCAAATCTCGGGACGAGATTCTTTTGAGTGGGGGTGAGTTGTCACACCCTAGCTAGTTATGCATTAGAGTGTTGCATCATGTTTACTCATTCATCAGAAACTTGAAATGGGGATGACAGAACCCCCAGTCCCCTCTGAAACCAACTAGGGTTTACTAAAATAATTTTTCAATGAACCTGAAATGCCCTTCTAAAATGCCCATCATTTTTGCCTTGGTTCAGAACCTCTGCCAAAAGTGGTGCACATTTTCCTAGGCCATCCTAGGGTTTTGAATTAAATCATAACTATTTGAATTTGGGCATTTAAAATTATATAAAATATTTAAATGCTCAAATATCTCCAAACTAAAATGTTTCATGTTGGAAATAATCCAACTATGGACCAGGAGTAGTTTGGTGATTTTTGGAGTTGCCTAGGTATTTTATTTAATTCAACAAAGTTGCAGTTATATGAAATAAAAACAGAAAACAGAAAAGAAAGGGGAAGACTTACCTGTGCGGCCCAGCCAGCAACCGACCCAGCCCAGCACTGTAGCTCCCCGTCATCTTCCTCCCCTCGCCCCGAAGCTGCTGCGTGCTCGCGCGCGCGCGGCCGCGCGGCCACCTCCTGCTTGCCGACGCCCTCCTGGCCGTGTGGACGACGCCCGCAGCCCGTCCCGATCCCCCCTGCTCTCTCTCACTCTCCCCGGCTCTCTCCTTCCTCTCCCTCACTCTCTCTCTCTCACGCCCGAAGCTCACCGTCGCCGCCGTTCGCCTTAGCCACCGTCTCCGACCACCCCTCGCTTCCCCGACCAGCTCAGAAGCTCCGCCTCGACTCCTTCTTCCTCCCCACCGCTCCACGGGTCCCTGGAAGCCCTGCATCGCCGCCACGTCGCCGTTCCCCTCTTCGGACTCCGACCACCGTCGCCGTCAAATTCGTCGTCTCCGACGCGTCCCCGAGCCCGCTTCGACGCCCACTGCAACCGCGCTGAGCTACGCCACCGTTTCCCCCTTCTCCCCTGCTCTCTCCCGACCCCTAGGCCCTAGCCCCACCGCGGCCGAAAGCTTCACGCCGCCGGCGATGTCGCCGTCGTGGCCACGATCGCCGTAGCGCCCAACCGAGCACGCCATCGTGCTCCACATCTCACTAGGAGCACGTAGCACGCTCCAACACCCCCCCTAACACCCTGCAACACCGTTCCCGTGCACGACCGAACCCCGGCCGCCGCAGCCGAGCTCGCCGTCGTCGACTCCGGCCACCCCGATCCCAACGGACTCCGCCAAGAGCCGCGGGTCGTCCTCAGCTTCACTCCGGTGGCCTCCGCGGTTCATTTGGTGGCCGAAACGACCAAAACCACTATCGCTGCCGCACTGATGGTCGCCGCCGGCCAGAACTCCGGCGAGCTGACATGGCCTAGTTAATTAGCCACTAAACCACCACCCACTGACGCTGACAAGTGGGCCCCAGGGCTTAGTCAAAGCTAACCAGCCCGGGTCAACACGGGATTAGCCCCTGTGTCACTGACGTGTGGACCCCACACGTCAGGTTTGACCCGAGCCAGCCCTGTTGACCTGCTGATGTCACTGTGACGTCAGGCTGACGCAGTAAATGATATTTCTGGATTTAAATTAAATCAGGAAATTCCAGAATATTAATTAAACTTCAAAAATTCATAACTTTTATTCTGTAACTCCAAATTGGACAAATTATATATGAAAAATGATCAGAAAAATCCAATCTATCCATCTGTACTATTTTCATGCATGATCCAACAAGTTAAATGGATGTTTTAATCAGAACAAGGAAAAGCACTTTAAAAGGCCATATTTGAAATTGAAATTTGAATCTTTGATTCAAATTTGTTCAAACCCTTCTGGCTTTAGTTGCATTAGCCCAACACACTCATATTGCCATGTTTCATGCATGCATCATATTGTTGCACATTGTTTGGTGATGCCTGTGTATCGTTATCCTTTACGACAGGATCTGTCCCCGAGGAGTACATGGTGGGTTGTTTCATTGAAGCCGACCTTAAGCACTGAGATCTGTATGTGTGATTTAAGAATCAGCTACTACCATGCATTGGGCCCGAAACCAATGGACCCTCTCGACTTCTTATTCACCCTAGTTCTCCGTCCAGGAGTTGCAAGTAGTTTCTGGTGTTTGTAGCCTACTGGAGGCCGTGGACAGCGCTGACCGTAGGGGTGGGCTGTGATGCGGTAGGTACGTGGCCGGGTGTACCGAATACCCGTTAGGTATCTCGGGAACCCTGTTCACATTGTTCGGGGCCGTATGGGAAACCTCGGCCGGACTCCCTGCGGATGGAACCTGAATAGGCGATAAACCTGGACTGGAGGCTTAGGTGATTAGGTAGGTCGTGGCCGACACCCACGTTGGGCTTCCGCTTGAAGGTTGCCGAGTACATGTCGTGTAAACGACGGTAAGTGGTGAGAGCGTGTATGAAGAAGTACCCCCTGCAGGGTTAACATGATCTATTCGAATAGCCGCGTCCGCGGTAAAGGACTACTGGGTTGCCTATACAGTTCATAGACAAGTAAATGGAAACTACTAAAAGCCTCAAGATAAGTGTGAGTGCCGAGGATGGCTCCTCCGTAGGAGGACGGAGGTGAATCCTCGGTAGTGTATTGAAGTGGTGAATAGTGGACTCGTGTGCGCAAAACTATTTCAAGTTGAAGTATCGTAGGATAGCCTAGCCAAGAGTCAAAGCTAGCTTGCTGCAATAACTCCACCAACCCTTCTTGATACTATGCATGTATGTAGGATCTGATGTAAGTCTTGCTGAGTACCTTTGTACTCATGTTGCTATAATCTACATTTTTACAGAAGACGCTGCAACCCCTTCTGATGGGTTCTATGTAGACGTTGACATCAACGAGTAGGCTAAAGACCCAGGTGGTGACCCTGAGCTTGTGAAGGACCACATAGTATAGCCAGAGGCTTCCCAAGCCTCTTTTATTTTACTAGTTGTCTGTACTCAGACAAGTTACTTCCGCTGCTGGCTTGTATGATTGTATGACTTGTATGTTGGGTCGTGAGACCCGTACCTTTGTGTGTATGTTATGTATGGCTCACTGAGCCTTAAATAAAGTACTTGTGTCATAGAGTCATGTTGTGATGCTTCGTTGTATTTGCACATATCGAGCATATTGTGTGTATGATTGAAATGCTTGGTATGTGTGGGATCTGACCATCTAGTTGTTTATCTTTAGTAGCCTCTCTTACCGGGAAATGTCTCCTAGTGTTACCGCTGAGCCATGGTAGCTTGCTACTGCTCTGGAACACTTAGGCTGGCCGGCATGTGTCCTTCTTTGTTCCTGTGTCTGTCCCTTCGGGGAAATGTCACGCTTTGAGTACCGGAGTCCTGTTAGCCCGCTACAGCCCGGTTTACCGGAGTCCTGCTAGCCCAGTGCTACAGCCCGGACCCACTTGCTGATGACCGACACGTTCGAAGCTGGGTCATGGATGCCTGTCCCTGTAAGTCTGTGCCACTTTGGGTTTACGACTAGTCATGTCAGCCCGGGCTCTTTATCATATGGATGCTAGCGACACTCTCATATACGCGAGCCAAAAGGCGCAAACGGTCCCGGGAAAAGGTAAGACGACACCCGTGGGGATACCGTGCGTGAGGCCGCAAAGTGATATGAGGTGTTACCAGCTAGATCGATGTGACATCGAGTCGGGGTCCTGACATTGGGTTGGCAGTGCAAGGTAAACCGGTTGCTCTGAGCCGGGGTGCCACAGATTTTACTGCTATTCACAAAAATATGCACACCTACTTAAGCACACAAATGTCGCAGAAACTCCGATACTACGATCTAACATGTTGTGATGATGTGCACGAAGATGGACCAACGTGTGGAGGGGTTGGTGTAAACATAGCTACACCAAGTGCATGCTTAGCAAGGTAACATCCTTGACTAGCTCGGAGGCGAGGACGTACTCGATGACCATGTAGCAGGACATGAAGGTCACCACCACATCATCATTAAGCGGACGGGAGCGATCCGTACTCGTCCAAGCAGTAGGTTAGTGGTGGAAAGCTGAGTCTGCTGGCATTGCCCTTTCTTGATGACTTAGATCATTAAGGGTTGCCAACATGACAAGATTAAAGGCACAATCTAGGGTAGAAGCATATCTACCACCGAAATGATAGTGGGGCAGAAAGAAAGATAACAACGTGATACCTAAGCATCATTCCTGTGAAAGGTGTCTAGAACACTTGGCATCATTCCGTTGGGACAGAGCTGATGCCAAGCACCGAAGAATTGGAAAAGGGAAAACTAGAGGGATGTCGGGGCGCTGCTGTAGTTGCTCCGGATTGAGGCCAGCTACACTCACAAGATCGAATTGTTAGAAGCAAAATAATAAATCTATATGCATGCTATTCAACAAACAAATGCAACAACCAAATGCAACAACCCGGGTAGACTCTATACTACCGATTTCTACCGCTCGCGCTGACTAGGGCATCCTATAGCCAGACCTGCTCTGATAAAGCCTGTGGCACCTCGGCTCAAAGGAACCAGAACACCGTGTATTCCAGATAACTGATCAAGTCTTCTGGAGTACGACACTACTTCGCATAGAAAAAAATCAGTTCTTATTACAAAGGATAATGGTACAAGGGTCTGATGTTACCAAGGATCACATCAGCCCAGCGAGATAACGCCTGCTAAGGTAGCTCTATGCTAGCAGCAGAACAACTCGTAGCAGCGGGATAACTTCAGGCAGCGGAACAACGACGATGGTAACACTGGTGCAGAGACCTCCTATACAAACGGTTTATAACGCCTTTCCGCGTCAACACTTGGAACCATCGCCAAGTGAGTGTGGGCGATAGGGGTCCTTCCCACACGACCCAAAAACCATCGGGGATAGGCCCTCCTGGCACGCAAAATGAGCTCGTGCGTGATCTGGTGAGGCATCGAAACCCAATTGTTTCCGTTCGTATGTACATCCCACATGGCAAATCCCAGAAAAACATTTTTGTTCATATGTATATCACACACAGTATATTGTGTGGACACGTTTGTGCAAGGTGTCCTAACACAAACAGTTCTCTGCCAGAAGCCGTGTGTGATTGCTAATTGATCAAACATGCCTACTCTTTAGGACTCGTGTGGGTTGTTTGAATTCATCGCCCACGGTGCTGCCTGAGTAATTGTTTGCAATAGAAAACCCCAGTAAGCAGGGTAATTAGCCTATTATTGATAATCCATGTAGTAATCAAATTGATATTTCTTATAGAACACACCAGATATTTCATATCTGTATAACGGCAACCAGGATTTCATAATCGAATTACATTAGATAGCTTCGGCACTCAGTTACACCATTACACAACATCACCAAGTTTGACATGCAACATCGAAAACCTTTGGAAATTAGCATCATACCAGGTAAATAGACAGTTGAATCTCATCTGGGAAACTGTAGAAGTGGAAGGCAAATATTGAGCCTTCAGTGATGTTGAATGTCCTTGTAACTTTAGGCCAGTGGCTATGGACAATTGCCCGCCCAACCATTGTCCTCTTCAGGAAGACTTCAATATTGTACCGTGGGTGTTGAATGAATACCTTCCTCGCCTCTTGACCATGCAGGTGGTTTGAGAGGTAATTATCGGTGAACTGCTTTGGAAAGTACTGAAAACAAAGATATGCATAAATCGCTGTTATAAATTTTGAAACGGCGCAAGGGGTAAAAACAAGGTAAAAGAGTAAGTACCATCCTATAGTTGACTGATGTCTTCTTTATTGTGCAAACAAAGATCTTGTTGTTATTCATCGGAAGTTTCTTCATCCTAACAATCTTTTTGAGTTTCTTGACTTGACTGATATTCATGGACATCTCATTTCCCCATATGCAAAATGGTTTGAATAGTGGGTCTAAGCCTCTAACAGCGGGACCTACATGTGCCAGACCAAATTGTAAGAAAACCTAAATGTTAGAATGATTCCTACAACTGCACACTAATGTGCTATTAGCGAAAGGACCATGCATGAGCATACCTCGATGGTAAACCGCAGTGTCTCCCATTGTTTCCCAGCAACACACATAAGGAAGATCTTGATTAGGTTCACTGAGAGTTCCCATACTATCATTAGAATATGTAATGAGTACAGCCAAATTCGATTTATTTCACATGCATAACAATACAAAATTGTACTCACAACAAATGAAAACCGAATTGCAGAATTGAACCAAACAGTTAAATGGTCAACAGACAAAATGAACCAAAACAGTTAACTGAGCATGACATTGCAGAATAGAAACATGTACTAGAAGATAAGACATTTAACAAAACAAATAATGCTTGAGCACAATACTACAAATGTAGCAATTTTTTAACCAAACTGTTAACTGAACATTACATTTTAGAGGACCAAACTGTTAATTGAACATCAGATTTCATATTAACATTACAGAGGACAGATCACTAGAAATCACAGGCGGTGGCCTTGAGAAAACAACACAAACTCTGTTTTAAAGTAGACAACCGCGCGGCGGTGTCGATGGTGGCCTCGAAGACGAGGTGCTCCTCCAAGATCTAGCGGTCGTCACGCATGGCCGCCATAGAAACCTCGTGCGCGCATGCGCCCACGATTAGCTTCTCAGCTGCCAGATGCTATTGAGCTCCATGTCATATTGCATGCAAAATGGCTGTCGGCGGCGCTTAATGGGAGGAGGGGGACAGTCATTTCGGCGGAAGGTGTCGCGTCGTTGATCGGTGCATGTGGGATGGGGAAGGAGAAGGATGGTGTGGGTGGGGTGTGGATTACCTGACCATATCGACAAGGCGCGCATCAAGAAGAAGGGTCGCTGGCGAGGAGGCCATTCAGCAAGAAGAAGGTTCATCGGCGAGGAGGCGGCACTGCAAGAAGAAGGGTAGCCGGTGAGGAAGCGACACTTCAAGAAGAAGGGTCACTAGCGAGGAGGTTGAGCTGCCAGTAAGCAGCGGTGAAGGTATGAACTTGGAAAGCAAGGAGGAACAGTGGAAATGTGGCGTTTGGTCAGAGGGAGGGGGCGGGGAGATAGATATTTCCGCGATGGTAGAAAAATTTTGCTCGGTGTCGCGAGAAACTGGTGCGCAAGTGTGGTTCAAGCGGGGGCGATGGACTATAGACGAAGAACCTTCCTTCGTAAGCCAGACAAGACGGTGCTCCAAGATATTTTATATCGCATCCCACACGATTCTTTCTAGTAAATTGTTTGTGGTATACCTGATTTCTTCATTATGTTTTGAAAGACAAAATGGTGTTACGGAGGGAAAGGATGGTCAAGTGTATGCTAGAACATTTATGTACAGTGAACATGCAACTACATGAGTGTCGTGTTTAAATTTGGAATTATTACGGGTTCGTTTGGCATTTTATGCATTAATTGAGTTTCTAGGCATTTAATGTGCATAATTCAAATTTGAACTACAAGCACATGCTCCACCGCACCAAAGTTTGTTGAAAATTCACATGTGTGTCTTTGGGTGAATTTATAGGTCCCATGCAAGAAACGGGAATGAAATTCAAACATCTGGGCATCGTGGCTCAGCGGGGAACATTGAGAAAGTTGGTTTTTAAATTCCTGGAAATTCAAAAGTAGCCTGAAAATCATGAAACTTGGCATAGTGTCATTTCATGGCACCAACATGTTGTGGTAAAAAAATTGTCCACATTTGGACAAGTTTTTGGGTATAAGCTACTTGCAAACCGATGCTTCTCTCGAGAAGACTCATGGTTCCTGAGGGCGGATGTGTCACCTTTGTGTGCGAAATGATATACATTGCCTGCCCCTTGATTTTTTACAAAGGCAACATAGAAATATATGAGTATCATGCTAAATTTTGGAATTATTTCTGGTTCATTTGGACTTTCTTATACATTAATTGAATTTCTAGCCATTTAATGTGCATAATTCAAATTTGAACTACAAGCACATGCTCGAGTGCACCAAAGTGGTTGAATAATCACATGTGTGCCCTTGGGTGAATTTCTAGGTCCCATGCAAGAAATGGGAATGAAATTCAAACATCTGGGCGTCGTGTCTCAGCCGGAAATATTGAGAAACTTGGTTTTTTAATCCATGTAAATCCAAAGCACGGCTGAAAATCATGAAACTTGGCATGGTGTCATGACATGGCACCAACATGTTGTGGTAATTTGTTTGGCCAAATTGGGACAAGCTTTCATACAAGCTTCTTGCAAACTGGAGCTTCTCTCAAGAAGGCTCGTAGTTCCAAGAGGGAATGTGTCACCTCCTTTCGTGAAACGACATACGTACACTGCCTTCCCCCACCTTAATTTTTTTACACAAGCAGATTAGACCAAATAGAAGTATACTGCTAAATTTTGGAATTATTCCGGGTTCGTTTGGCCTTTTTTATACATTAATTCAATTTGTGGGCATTTGATGTGCGTAATTCAAATTTGAACTACAAGCACATGCTCCAATGCACCAAAGTTGGTTGAAAAATCACATGTGTGTCTTTCGGTGAATTTCTAGGTCCCATGCAAGAAATGGGAATGAAATTCAAACATCTCAGCGTCGTTGCTCGGCCGGAAAGATTGAGAAACTTGGTTTTTTAATTCCTATAAATCCAAAACACGCCTGAAAATCATGAAACTTGGCATGGTGTCATGACATGGCACCAACATGCTGTGGTAAATTTTTTGGCCGAATTGAGACAAGCTTTCATATAAGCTTCTTGCAAACCGGAGCTTCTCTCAAGAAGGCTCATGATTCCCAGAGGAAACATGTCACCTCCGTGTGCGAAATGACATACACTGCCTTCTCCCACCTTAATTTTTTTACACGGGTAGATTAAACCGCATAGAAGTATCATGCTATATTGTGGAATTATTCCGGGTTTGTTTGTCCTTTCTTATACATTAATTGAATTTCTAGGCATTTAATGTGCATAATTCGAATTTGAACTACAAGCACATGCTCCAGTGCACCAAAGTTGGTTGAAAAATCACATGTGTGTCCTTGGGTGAATTTCTAGGTCCCATGCAACAAATGGGAATGAAATTCAAACATCTAGGCAACATGGCTTGGCCAGAAATATTGAGAAACTTGGTTTTTTAATTCTTGTTAATCCAAAACATGCCTGAAACCCATGAAACTTGGCATGGTGTCATGACATGGCACCAACATGTTGTGGTAATTTTTTTGGCCGAACTGAGATAAGCTTTGGTATAATCTTCTTGCAAACCGGAGCTTCTCTCAAGTAGGCTCGTCGTTCCGAGATGGAACGTGTCACCTCTGTGTGCGAAACGACATACACTGCCTTCTCCTGCCTGAATTTTTTTACATAGGTAGATTAGACCAAATAGAAGTACTGTGCTAAATTTTGGAATTATTCTGGGTTCGTTTTGCCTTTTTTATACATTAACTGAATTTCTGGGCATTTAATGTGCATAATTCAAATTTGAACTACAAGCACATGCTCCAGTGCACCAAAGTTGGTTGAAAATCACATGTGTGTCTTTGGGTGAATTTCTAGGTCTCATGCAAGAAATGGGAATGAAATTCAAACATTTGCGTGTCGTGGCTCGGCTGGAAATATTGAGAAACTTGGTTTTCTAATTCCTGTAAATCCAAAACACTCCTGAAAATCATGAAACTTGGCATGGTGTCATGAAATGGCACCAACATGATGTGGTAATTTTTCTGTCCGATTTGCGAAGGCGCACACATTAACTATCAACAAAGTCATTTTGGAACAAGTGTTGGCACATTACAAATAGGAAACACAAGTATTATTGAACCCGTGGTTGTTTTACTTACCAATTACGTGCCGCCACGCGTCCCTTTTTTATCACTAGGAGGTGTCGTGCGGGCTAGCTATTTGAGTACAAGAGGCGTGCGATCAGACCCCTGCGCGTGCTCATCGGGAGGAGAGCCCTTTGACCTCTATCTGTTGCGCACCTCCCTCCCAACGTCACCATTAATTGCGCCCGAGCCCATGTTTCACAGCGTGGCTATGTCTCATTGGATTGAGATTTAAGAGAGAAAAAAGAAAATCTAAAAATAAAGTTTTGCACGGATCTTGATGTAAGATCTGATGGACCTATATAGCATCGAACGCGACTTATAGCAAGACTGATGAATATAAGGACGATGACATTGCATAATAATTGTCTTACATATTTAGGAGCATAATTAAAAAATCCACATGCCGCAATGGCTGAAATACACAAGGGCAAAAGAAGAAGGAAGACAACAATCTGGCCCGTTGCTCTCTACTTTCTTTATGCATTGTTGCAGGCCACGGGAACTAGTCTCCGTGGAGAGTGGCGATGAGCTCTTTCTTCTCCTCAATATGCTACTTGAGAGCATCGATGGATTCCTACACCAGCCTTCTGCGCTTGATGCGTAGCATGGCATTCTCATCCATAAGTTTCTCGACGATGACATTGGTCCTCTTCAACAAGGCAGTGGTCTCCTCCTGTTGCTCCACACTTCCGACGATCTTCGCCCTCAGCAGGTCGCGCTCGGCCTGAAGCTTCACATTGCTCTCCTTTAGTTGCCGGATGACGCTGGTAGCCTGTTCAAACAAGGCTTCCAGGTCGTCCTATCCCCTTGCCCAGCCGGAGATCTGATCCATCTTGCTATGGACGATTGCATGCATGCTCCTGTAAGAGTCCTCGCCTACCGACGAGACATTTTCCTAGGCCGCTGCAGTGTGGGAGGACATCTCTGTAGCATTTGCGGCATGGCGGGGCATCTCATCTGCTTTCATGGCGCGGCCGGACCAGTCTACTGCATTGACGGTGCGGCGGGACCTCCGTGCTGCTTCGGCGGCGCGGCGGGACCTCTGTGTTGCTACGGCCGCTTCGCGGGACATGTCAGCTACTTTCGAAGTGAGGCTAGGCATCTCTCGTGCTTCCGCTTACATTCTCGCCTCCCCCTGGTGGAAATCTCTCGACCCAGAACTCACGCTGGCCATGGCAGACGCAAGGGAACGACGATGAATGACTTGTTTGTTTTTTTGGATGAGGAGTTGAGGAGGAATGTGCACTCATCTTGGAGTAGTAGTATTTATAACCAAGTACTAATGCGCTCCTAAGTGGGAAACCATTTAGGTTTTGATTGGTGTGAACAGGTTTGCAATTAATTATATCGTGGTAGTAATTTTGAATGTGACGGGACGCAAGCTCAAAATTTATTGACGGTTCTAAGTGCGGCACTATTCCCGGAAGGCGTAACGTTGGCACGCTTTCTCGGATGCGTATGTGGCGTTTGGACCATAGGGTGCACCGTAATAGGCAATGTTAGCACACGTCTTGTTCCAACAACTATGCATGCTCATTATTACCATCGCGCACGCTTCTTTTAATTAGAATGTGTGCCCATCTTGCGGACACACGTTGATCTGTCGAACTTTTTCTGTTTGTTGTGGCTAATTGCAAACAGATCATCCGTGTGATGTGTATGCCATCAATCGCAGACACTTTGATCTGGCTGACCGTTTCTGTTTTGTTGCCTAATCGTAAATAGTTAATCCTTCTAAAGCGTATGCCCTCAATCGCACACACCTTTATCTAGCTTCCCATTTCTGTTATTCCTCTTAATCACAAATAGTTCATTCGAGTGAACCGTATGCTGTATATCGCACACACCTTCATCCGGCTACCTGTTTCTTTTGTTCCTGCTCATCACAAACAGTTAATTGAACTGAACCGTATGCCCTTCATCGCACACGCAACTAAAATCTGAACCGTGTTTGATTCATCCGTCATCGCAAACGCTTTGCACCTTTTTGACAATTCTTTTACACCACCGTTTGCGATTATTGCATCACACACAATTTCATCGAAGGGTCTCTGATCGTAGTGTCGCGTTAGCAGCATCCTACAGTAGTGTGATGAAGTCCACTCCCTAGGGGCTATAGCTGGGACACAGTATAGCTCGCATGATGGTATCCTCGTCAAGCAAGCAATAACCTGCAAACTAGCATGACTCGCCAGGTTAGTTCCCATATGATCATAATGAAAATAAATATTTCTCCTAATAATCCAATGGCAATAAATCACCGTCAATCTACAAAGCATTAGTCCTAGAAATCCAAGCAACATCATGGAAGTAGCCAGATCAAATATTACTCCAAGAAATGCCTTGAGTATCATCTGTAGCTAATGCAATTTTTAAGCAAATTTAATTAAGTAAACCATGGTATTGCATTGCAATCATGCAAATGGAGGGTGTGGCTTGCCTTGCTCCAAGAAAGTGGTCGAAAGCTCCTGGTCTTCACAAGTAACTCAAAACAGTCTGGAAACATTTTTGATTTTTTTTTGTAAATATCACATAATGCATTTTTCTTTGTCCAAATAATCTATACAGTGGAGAAAAACGTGAACTTGTACCAGAAAATAAAGGAGCTCAAAAGAAAAATAATGCAAAAAGAATCTGTTCATCTGGACTTGTAGTTTAGGAGTTATTCATGGTCAAATTTTGTCAAAAACTGATTTAAAATGAATTTCCAGAAAACTTCTGGGGGTGACATCGAAAGCGTATTCTAGAAATATGCTTCCACTAGAAAACGGTTCAGGGGTGGGATGAGAGGCCAACAGGTGGGCCGGCCTATCAGTTTTAAAGAGAGAGAGTGAGAAATAGAGGACGTTTGACCTGCGAGGAGGCCACGACAGAGCTGGGAGGCGTCGGGGATGGATCGGGAAGACGATGCTGAGCACACATGTAACCGTAGCTCTTCCGGAGGTGGCCAGATGACGTCGGCCCTTTCGTCTCCGATGTCCGCCAGGGAACTCAATGATTCCGGTGAGTACTTACTCAGGATTGAGGCGAGGGAGGGTCAGAGAAATGCCAGGAGGTGGATGGTGGTGTTGGATGGGGCGGAGGAGCACCGGAGCTGGCTGGCCGAGGCACGGGCCGAGTGGTGGAGCTCCTGGCCAGAGAGGAGGAATAAGAGCATCGGGGATCAATTGAGATTCTAGGAAGGGATCTAGGGGGAGGAGAGGAGGCTAGTGAAGAGAGGCGAGGTCGGGTTGGCCTTATATAGCTTGAGTAGGAGGTGCCGAGGGTGATGCCACCGTGGACCTATGGCCAGAGCTATGGACGGGTGGGCACTCAGGCGAGCTCAGGCAATACGCGACGGGAGAGGGACAGTGGAGGTCCACCGGAGCAGCGGGTAGATCCAAGGGGCAAGGAAGAAGAAGACGGAGTGCGGACAGAGCCGGTCGGGGCTCTGTGCGCCCATTGGAACGCGGTGACTAGCGCCAGAGAGGCAGTTTCTGGAGGTGGCATGGGACCACGAAGCAACGTGAGGGAAGGAGGATTTAGGTCGGCACCAATGGATGTGCGGACACCGCTGGAGCAACGCGGCCCGACATGACTCGACACGCAAATCGTGGTGGCGGTGCACAGAGCGCGTGTACAGGAAAGAATCCAACACAGTCACCGCATGGTATGGCAAGGAGGGGACACTAGAGCAAGAGAAATGTTGTCTAGCACATTGTCCTTGCAACCTGGGTCACTTAGGAGGAGATGGATCATCAGAAGGAGCCATGGATAGATGGGCAATATCAGGGGAAGTTTGTTGTATCAAACTTGGCCACACCTTTGTGATGACATGAGAATTGAAAAGAGACAAATTTAATGTCTGGGAGGTTTAAGGTAGGAAGGACCACAGTCCTATGAAGTTTGAGGAGATAAGGACCAATATTCAACAGGGTTGCTTTGCAACTGCAAAATTGGTCCAGAAACTTGATTTGGATGAGGCACTCACATGGAGTGTTGAATTAAGACGAAACTTGGCATGGAATGATGATATATACATCAGAAGATGCTGTAAAAATTTCATACCAACTGGACATGCAAAAATTGTACTTGCTTCATAGTTATCTTCTTTGTCCAGAAAATTGAGAAAATAATAGAGGGAAAATGGCTTGATGAAATGATCCCAAATTTGGTGGAGATAAGTTTTATGGGTCGGAGAATGCTTTGGTCAATTTCCAGCCATATTGAAGCAATATAAATTATACTTTCTTCACAAGCTAAAATATTGCCAGAAACAAAGATTTGATGTTGTGCTGACATAGATAGTTGGATGCAGCTGAAATTTTGTGGGGCGTGATTATGTGAGCACATGAAAGAGCTTGCAAAGTTTCAACCCATTTGGATAATCCTAGCTAGTACTTCCTTCACAAAGCCTCTCTCTGGACAGAAACTTCGGGAATTAGCTGAGGAAGATTCACTAGCCAAATGGAGCCGAAGTTTGGCATGAGACAATGATATGGATAGAATGAGTGCACAAAACATTTGGGAGCAATCAAGAAAATATAAATGACACTTCCTTCACAACGTACCACTCACGATAGAAATGAAGAATGAATATTGTTGAATTATTTTTGAACCGGACAAGGAAGCTTTGGACATATTTGAGTAACATATGATCGAAATAATTTATGATAATTATTTTGGATTTTTGTGGAATAAAGAAATATAAGTTTCTTCACAACCTAGATCAAACAGGAATATTCCCAAGAAAAGAATTTTGAGGTTGGGCTAGAAGGTAAGTGACATGATCTTGGGGGAAGATTCAAGAATAAAAAAACACTTGGGTGTAGGAGAAATGAAGATCTAGTAGGTTTCAAGTCCATAGAACTGATGAGGCTTGAAGCTCCATCGGTATTTCCCCAAAGAGGAAGGGATGATGCAGCACAATAGCGGTAGGTATTTCCCTCAGATATGAAACAAAGGTTATCGAACCAATAGGAGAACCAAGCAACACAATGTAAATAGCCCCTGCACACAAATAATAAATACTCGCAACCCGACCTGTAAATGGGGTTGTCAATCCCTTTCGGGTAGCGGCGCCTCAAGATAGGCAAACGGAGGCCAGATAAAATTGTAGTAGTTGATAGATCAAACGCCAATCAAATAAATAAGAACAAAAAACAGAAAGGTATTTTTGTATTTTTTGTTTAATATATCTAAAAATAAAAGGCAAAGGAAAAATAGATCGCAAAGGCAAATAATATGAGAAAGAGACCCCGGGTGCGTAGGTTTCACTAGTGGCTTCTCTCGAGAAAAATAGCAAATAGTGGGTAAAAAAATTATTGTTGGGCAATTGATAGAACTTCAAATAATCATGACGATATCCAGGAAATGATCATTATATAGGCATAAGTCCAAGATTAGTAGACCGACTCTTGCGTGCATCTACTAGTATTACTTCACACATCGACTGCTATCCAGCATGCATCTAGTGTATTAAGTTCATGGAGAAACAGAGCAATGTAATAAGAACGATGACATGATGTAGGCAAGATCTATCTATGTAGAGATAGACCCCATCGTTTTATCCTTAATAGCAATGATACAAACGTGTCGGTTCTGTTTCTGTCACTAGGCTCAAGCACCATAAGATCGAACCCACTACAAAGCACCTCTTCCCATTGCAAGATACATAGATCAAGTTGTCCAAACAAAAGCCAAATATCAGAGAAGAAATATGAGGCTATAAGCAATCATGCATATAAGAGATCAAAAAAACTCAAATAACTTTCATGGATATAAAAATATAGATCTAACCATAAACTCAAAGTTCATCCGGTCCAAACAAATACACCGCAAAAAGAGTTACATCATATGGATCTCCAAGAGACCATTGATTGAGAATCAAACAAGAGAGAGGAAGCCATCTAGCTACTAACTACGGACCCGAAGGTCTACAAAGAACTACTCAGGCATCATCGGAGAGGCACCAATGGAAGTGGTGAACCCCTCCGTGATGGTGTCTAGATTGGATCTGGTGGTTCTGGACTCTACGGCGGCTGGAATTGATTTTCGTCGACTCCCCTAGGGTTTCTGAAATATTCGGGTATTTATAGAGTAAAGAGGCGGTCCAGGGGGCACCCGAGGTGGGCACAACCCACCAGGGCACGCCTGGGCCTCCTGGCGCCCCTTGGTGGGTTGTGCCCCCCTCAGAGCACCCCCCTAGGCGCTGCCTTGGCCGATTGGGTGTCTTCTGGTCCATAAAAAATCTGCATGAAGTTTCGTGGCATTTGGACTCCATTTGGTATTGATTTCCTGTGATGTAAAAAACATGCAGAAAACAACAACTGGCACTTGGCACTATGTCAATAGGTTAGTACCAAAAAATGATATAAATGACTATAAAATGATTATAAAACATCCAAGATTGATAATACAACGGCATGGAACAATAAAAAATTATAGATACATTGGAGACGTATCAAGAACTGCTGCAAAAAGAAAATCAGAGCAAAAATCAAATCAAATCAAAAGAAAAAGAAAGGCCAAAAATCAGGGTGTTACATCGGGCATCGATGATCATTAAGATTTGGTTTAGAGTAGGTTTTAGTATGGTTTGTACGAAAAATCTAATGAATCTCATCTGGTTTATAGGAAAAGTTTTCAAAATGTAACGAATTCCATCCGGTTAATATGAAATTTGCTTTGTCTGCATGAATTTTGTCCGGTTAGTTCATATAGTTGTCGAAAAGTATGTAGACAGCATTGGATGGCATCCTCTGTTATCAGTGTCCACGGACAGATGCCGGTGTAAATTTGTGGGTCAGTGCTGGAGATGCCCTAACCATCATGATATAATAACTAATAGTGCTCCGTTATTTTGTAGGGAATAGTTATCCCTCGATCGAAATCATATCCGCCGTGCTTCGCACTCCTCCCTTGTAATAGTGGAGACCGTTGTTTACATAAAAATGGAACAAGTGGAGATGCTCTACCATGCTGTTCGTGTCCTCGTCAGTCCGCAGGAGGCGTGGTGTGCAATCTACAAGTCATCATTATCACCTTGTTTCAAAAAATCTTCAAGTCATCAAGTCAAGAAACAAAAATATTCAAGTCATTAAATCAAGTTAACAAAATCTTCAAGTCATCGGACGAAGGAACAATAATGACTTCGTTCAATCCATTTCTTCAAGAAAACTTACCGCACCAGCAATAATGTTACCACACGTGAATACTGGATGGCACTATAGCACGTCATATCACTCAAGCCCACTAGGCAAAACTAGCCCGCCTAACGCGCGGGAAAGCCCCGCCCTCGTCATTTTGTTCTGGATTTCTCAGTCAATCGCACGACCAAGCGAAAGAAAAGAGTAGAAAATGTTACACTTTGCAAGTTCAAAAGGAAAAGGCGGCACACCTAAGCATGCCTGTCGCGTTCGCATCGCACCCCCGACAGTTAGTCTTGCATGCCACTCACCAAAGGGGACAGGCTTTGTCTTGCATTTTCACTCACATGTGGGGCTGCAATTGAATAAACCGACGATACCCAAAATCTAATCGCCCACCGACCGTCGGCTGAGAAGAGAGGGACGGGGAGGGAGAAGAGATTGGCCGCCCACCGTGCATGGACTCGAAGAAATATGGTGATAATGTGAGGTGGGCCATGCGGGAGTCCGGGACACTCCCAGGCCGGCTTCTGACCGCCCTGGCCCACCAAAAAAACCTCCCCTTCCCTTGCGGGCTCCCGGCTAGCTCCAGCTGCCTGCATTCAGAGCAAGTACAATAGTGGGCTATAAGCTTGCTTATGTGGAGGAGAGAGGCATTGAAAAAGTGAAGGAGTGGGTTCTAATGTAAGAGCCCGTCTCTACACATGCTCCTAGGTAAAAACATTTGAGAGGAAAGAGTAGAGATAAAGTGAGAAAAAGTTGTAACCTTATAGCCAATCATATAGCCAATCTACACTTCCAATGCACCTAGCCTTTAATCTAATCACCATTGATTGATTAATGCAACAACTTGTTCTCTAGCTATATGCTGCATGTCTATCCTTAATTATAGCATGCAACAACCTTCATTTAATCTTCTTCTCTCAATGGTCACATGCACACATAAGTCTGCTATATTTGGGCGTTAATTAAGCCATGAAGTTTTGGTTCCTCATGGTTAATGTGTAAATCTCTATATGTACAGTATTTCATGGACAGAGGGAGTTGTGCCCATGCCAAGTTCACTGGGCTGCCGTGTTTCACACTCCTCCATCGTAAGAATGGAGACAATAGCTTTCATAAAAAAATAAACAATGAATAGGATAAAAGGGCACTGACATTATATCGCCCGGTTTCCTCGCTCGTCCTCGATATCAGAAAGAATACTTTCATTTGCGGACATGTGGGACGTCGACCATCCTGGTCCACATGCCATGCACCAAAATTAGAGTGCATCACATAGTACTACAGGGAGACTCACCCCAGTCGTAGTGCCACAGTAATAAATGACTAATGAGCCATCAAATTGCAGGCCCAACCATTCCCACTGTAAGTTGCTTGGACGAAGGAGCCATCATGACTTCTTTGAATTCACTTCTTCAAGAAAACTTACTGTACCAACAATATTGCTACCACATGCGAAGACTGGACGCCATAGTAGCACGTCATATCACTCAAACCCACTAGGCCAAACTAGCCCGCCTAACACCAATGTTCTAGGATTTTTACGTATTTTTTACTTCTATGATTTTGTTGAGGACTAGAAAGAAATGGAGGGCCTTTCTCTCTCTCTAGATCTCTCTCCATCCCACAACCCCTCTCTAGCACATGTACACACTCTCTGTAGCCACTCAGAAAGTACGACATCACTACACATTCACACATATTACCAGTACATGCCAATTTTGTTCGAATGCTAACAATTTATGTGAATGTATCCGCGAACCAACTTTTTGAGTTTCTGTCAATTAATGTATAATTATGGACTATTGTCCAATAAATCACTAAGACTACAATTTTAGGAGCTTGGGCTATTGGCCGATCGACGGCCAGACCTATAAGCGTACCACGAGCTCATCAGCCCCAAAGTTTCTCTTCGGTGAGTGTTTGCAAGTACTATAGCTCGCACAGTAGCTAGAATACTAACACATCACAGAATCAGTCGAGGTTTGTCATCAAGAATCATAAAATAAAGTTTTCATCAAACAAGCCATTCTTATATGATAAACAGTTCAAACTTACATCTAAGCATGCCATATATTACATCAAAAGCTGGTGAGGATACATCTATTTCCATAACACTAAGAGGGTTCACATGATTCACTATCAAAGAAAAGTAGCAAGTACCGCCCACACAAGACAGTGCACTAGCCCTAAAATGGTTTGATAACACGCACCGTTATAGTAATTGAACACAATGCAAACTACATTGAAAGATTAGCACGACCAACAATTTCTTTTGATCGATCTCTGGGGCAATGTCCACAGGACGGACAACGGCATGGCAATCGATCTCCGGGGCCATGTCCACAGGACGAACAATGACATGGGAATCTATCTCTAGGGCGATGACCATAGGACGGACCGCGACATCAGAATCATCAAGGACATCCACCGACACTTGCGCAACCCTAACATATTAGCAAGCACATTGCAAATAATCAAAAACCACAACTATGGTAAGCCATTACCTTGTGCACCTCACCGGGGGAGACCATCCCTCCAGGCGCCAATGTCGGTGTCAAAACCGGCGGATCTCGGGTTGGGGGTCCCGGACTGTGCGTCTAAGGTCGATGGTAATAGGAGACAGGGGACACAATGTTTACCTAGGTTTGGGCCCTCTCTATGGAGGTAATACCCTACATCCTACTTGATTGATATTGATGAATATGAGTATTACAAGAGTTTATGTACCTCGAGATCATAATGGCTAAACCCTAGAGGTCTCGCTTGTATGGCTATGGTAATGAATATCTCCCCCCCTCCATACTAAGTCCTCTGGTTTATATAGACACCGGGAGGATCTAGGGTTACACAAGGTCAGTTACAAAGAAAGGAATCTGCATATTTGGTCGCCAAGCTTGCCTTCCACACCAAGGAGAGTCCTATCCGGACAGGGGTGCAGTCTTCGGTCTTTGTATCTTCACAGCCCATTGGTTCGGCCCATAGTTAACAAGCCGGACACCCGAGGACCCCTTAGTCCAGGACTCCCTCACCCACCCGTACGCAAGACAAGCAATACCCAAAAGAGGGGGTCTGCCGTAACCGATGGTGAACCGCTTCTGCGGTCTCCCTTCATGATCACGGGCAAAGGAAAGATAGGCCACGGTCTCTCACTAGGCGTGGTATCGCCTATGTGGTCTCTCACTAGGGTTGGGCCTGCAGGAGGCCCAACGACAAGCATGCCAGAGCCGCTACCTAAAACGCTGCCGCCGTGCCGCCCGCGCGCCCACCTAAGGCCAATTCTACTTGTGCTAAGTATCAGACCGCCACTGCAGGCCGGAAGCTTTGTGCGGGCATGGGAAGGGGACCCTATCTCAACAAAGGCGTGGCCGCACCCTTCTTCCCCTCCCCTCGCCATGACAAAGGCACAACACCAGAAGACAGGGAGGGGAGAGGGGGATCGGTGTGAGCCTGCACCCCATCCCACGTCCCTTTTTTATAGGGAGAACGAAGCCAGGGGCTGGCTCCCCCTTAGGGAAAAAGAACCGTCATCCCTCTCCACCAATCCAAGAAGACCGGGCCCCTGCCATCATGCTCTCCCGCACCACGCGCCTCTGTGACCTACCCCACTCAATGCATGTAGCATATGTGGCAAGGGATAAGAACGTGGTGGGAAGAGTGAATTGGTGTTTACTCCCCCGTGCGTTAAAGTCATTCTCGGGCCATTATAGAGATGGCCCCACTATAATTGGCGTTACGTGACGCGCGGGTAACCTGGAAATCGATCCAAGCTCATATTAATGAACAAGAAAAGAAGATCTCAAAGGACGAACCACCACAACCTCCTCGCATGTGTACTAGACAGGGCCTACCCCGACGACACTTGGAAACGCGTTTAGGACAGGCCCGGGGGCTCCTATCGATGCAACAAACCCCAGGTGCATTGCCCAGACTATACACAGGCTGAAGAGCACCGTTGTAGCATCCAAGACCAGGCTAAGTAGAAGAGCTAAGCTCTTTGAGAAATCAAAGGGCGGATCAAGAAGACCAAGACCAGCTAAAGGACCAAGATACCACTAAAGAAAAACCTCCCTTTCTAGGTAGGCAAGCCTAGCGATGTCGAGGTTTCCCCGAAGACAAGTCTCAAGACTGCCCCGGCAAGCTTGCCGAGAAAGCTCCTACCTCTTGAGCACTGCGTTGGTTTTCCCCGAAGAGGAAGGGATGATGCAGCAATGTAGCGTAAGTATTTCCCTCAGTTTTTGAGAACCAAGGTATCAATCCAGTAGGAGGCTCTGCACGAGTCCCTCATACCTGCACAAAACAAATAAATCGTCCGAACCAACGCAAATAGGGGTTGTCAATCCCTATAAGGCCACTTACGTGGGTGAGATCTGATAGATATGATAAAGATAATATTTTTGGTATTTTTATGATAAAGATGCAAAGTAAAATAAAGGCAAAGTAAATAGCGAAGGAAATAACTAAGTAGTAGGAGATTAATATGATGAAGATAGACCCGGGGGCCATAGGTTTCACTAGTGGCTTATCTCGACAGCATCAGTATTCTACGGTGGGTGAACAAATTAATGTTGAGCAATTGACAGAATTGAGCATAGTTATGAGAATATCTAGGTATGATCATGTATATAGGCATCATGTGCGAGACAAGTAGACCGACTCCTGCCTGCATCTACTACTATTACTCCACTCATCGACCGCTATCCAGCATGCATCTAGAGTATTAAGTTAAAAATAGAGTAACGCCTTAAGCAAGATGACATGATGTAGAGGGATAAACTCATGCAATATGATGAAAACCCCATCTTGTTATCCTCGATGGCAACAATAAAATACATGCCTTGCTACCCCTGCTGTCACTTGGAAAGGACACCGCAAGATTGAACCCAAAGCTAAGCACTTCTCCCATGGCAAGAAAGATCAATCTAGTAGGCTAAACCAAACTGATAATTTGAAGAGACTTGCAAAGATAACCAATCATACATAAAAGAATTCAGAGAAGATTCAAATATTATTCATAGATAGACTTGATCATAAACCCACAATTCATCGTTCTCAACAAACACACCGCAAAAAGAAGATTACATCAAATAGTTCTCCACAAGAGACGGGGAGAACATTGTATTGAGATCCAAAAAGAGAGAAGAAGCCTTCTAGCTAGTAACTATGGACTCGTAGGTCTGAGATAAACTAATCACACTTCATCGGAGGGGCTATGGTGTTGATGTAGAAGCCCTGCGTGATCGATGCCCCCTCTAGCGGAGCTCCGGAATAGGCCCCAAGATGGGATCTCGTGGATACAGAAAGTTGCGGCAGTGGAATTAGGTTTTTGGCTCCGTATCTCATCGTTTGGGGTACGTAGGTATATATAGGAGGAAGGAGTACGTTGGTGGAGCAACAAGGGGCCCACGAGGGTGGAGGGCGCGCCTGGGGGGGGGGGGGTTGGCGCGCCCCCTACCTTGTGGCCTCCTCTTTTCTTTCTTGGCGTAGGGTCCAAGTCTCCCGGGTCATGTTCGTTGAGAAAATCACGTTCCCGAACGTTTCATTCCGTTTGGACTCCGTTTGATATTCCTTTTCTTCGAAACCCTAAAATAGGCAAAAAAACAGCAATTCTGGGCTGGGCCTCTGGTTAGTCCCAAAAATAATATAAAAGTGGGTAATAAAGCCCAATAATGTCCAAAACAGTAGATAATATAGCATGGAGCAATCAAAAATTATAGATACGTTGGAGACGTATCAAGCATCCCCAAGCTTAATTCCTTCTCGTCCTCGAGTAGGTAAATGATAAAAATAGAATTTTTGATGCGAAGTGCTACTTGGCATAATTTTAATGTAATTCTTCTTAATTGTGGTATGAATATTCAGATCTGAAAGATTCAAGACAAAAGTTCATATTGACATAAAAATAATAATACTTCAAGCATACTAACTAAGCAATTATGTCTTCTTAAAATAACAGGGCTAAAGAAAGTTATCCCTACAAAATCATATGGTCTGGCTATGCTCCATCTTCACCACACAAAATATTTAAATCATGCACAACCCCGATGACAAGCCAAGCAATTGTTTCATACTTTTGACATTCTCAAAACTTTTTCAATTTTCACGCAATACATGAGCGTGAGCCATGGACATAACACTATAGGTGGAATAGAGTAGTGGTTGTCGAGAGGACAAAAAGGGGAAGGTAGTCTCAAATCACCTAGGCGTATCAACGGGCTATGGAGATGCCCATCAATAGATATAAATGTGAGTGAGTAGGGATTTCCATGCAACGGATGCACTAGAGCTATAAGTATATGAGAGCTCAAAAAGAAAGTAAGTGGGTGTGCATCCAAGTTGCTTGCTCATGAAGACCTAGGGCATTTTGAGGAAGCCCATCATTGGAATATACAAGACAAGTTCTATAATGAAAACTTTCCACTAGTATATGAAAGTGATAACATGAGAGACTCTCTACTATGAAGATCATAGTGCTACTTTGAAGCACAAGTGTGGTATAAGGATAGTACCATTGTCCCTTTCTCTCTTTTTCTCGCATTTTTTATTTGGGCCTTTTCTCTTTTTGTATGGCCTCTTTTCTTTCTTTCATTTTTTTATTTTTTGTCCGGAGTCTCATCCCGACTTGTGGGGGAATCATAGTCTCCATCATCCTTTCCTCACTGGGACAATGCTCTAATAATGATGATCATCACACTTTTATTTTTCTTACAACTCAACAATTACAACTCGATACTTAGAAAAAAATATGACTCTATATGAATGCCTCCGGCGGTGTATCGGGATATGCAATGAATCATGAGTGACATGTATGAAAGAATTATGAACGGTGGCTTTGCCACAAATACGATGTCAACTACATGATCATGCTAAGCAATATGACAATGATGGAGTGTGTCATAATAAACGGAATGGTGGAAAGTTGCATGGCAATATATCTCGGAATGGCTATGGAAATGCCATAATAGGTACGTATGGTGGCTGTTTTGAGGAAGGTATATGGTGGGTATATGATACCGGTGAAAGGTGCACGGTATTAGAGAAGCTAGCAAAGGTGGAAGGGTGAGAGTGTGTATAATCCATGGACTCAACATTAGTCATAAAGGACTCATATACTTATTGCAAAAATCTACAAGTTATCAAAGCAAAGTATTACGCGCATGCTCCTAGGGGGATAGATTGGTAGGAAAAGACCATCGCTCGTCCCCGACCGCCACTCATAAGGAAGACAATCAATAAATAAATCATGCTCCGACTTCATCACATAACGGTTCACCATACGTGCATGCTACGGGAATCACAAACTTTAACACAAGTATTTCTCAAATTCACAACTACTCAACTAGCACAACTTTAATATCACCATCTCCATATCTCAAAACAATTATCAAGCATCGAACTTCTCATAGTATTCAAGACACTCATAAGAAAGTTTTATTATTAATCTTGTGTACCAAGCATATTAGGATTTTAAGAAAATTACCATGCTATTTAAGACTCTCAAAATAATCTAAGTGAAGCATGAGAGATCAATAGTTTCTATAAAACAAATCCACCACCATGCTCTAAAAGATATAAGTGAAGCATTAGAGCAAAATTATATAACTCAAAAAATATAAGCGAAGCACATAGAGTATTCTAACAAATTCCAAATCATGTATGGCTCTCTCAAAAGGTGTGTACCACAAGGATGATTGTGGTAGACTAACAAGCAAAGACTCAAATCATACAATACACTCCAAGCAAAACACATATCATGTGGCGAATAAAAATATAGCTCCAAGTAAAGTTACCGATAGAAGTAGACGAAAGAGGGGATGCCTTCCGGGGCATCCCCAAGATTTGGCTTTTAGGTGTCCTTAGATTATATTGGTGGTGCCATGGGCATCCCCAAGCTTAGGCTCTTGCCACTCCTTGTTCCGTAATCCATCAAATCTTTACCCAAAACTTGAAAACGTCATAACACAAAACTTAAAGTAGAAAATCTCCTGAGCTCCGTTAGCGAAAGAGAATAAAAGACCACTTCAAGGTACTGTAATGAACTCATTATTTATTTATATTGGTGTTATACCTACTGTATTCAAAATTCTCTATGGTTTATAAACTATTTTACTAGCCATAGATTCGTCAAAATAAGCAAACAACACACGAAAAACAGAATCTGTCAAAAACAGAACAGTCTGTAGTAATTTGTAGCTAGCACAAGATCTGGAACCCCAAAAATTCTAAAATAAATTGCTGGACGTGACGAATATATATATTAATCATCTTCAAAAATAATTAACTAAATATCACTTCCAAATAAAAATTGTAGTAGTTCTCATGAGCGCTAAAGTTTCCGTTTTTTACAGCAAGTTCAACAAGACTTTCCCCAAGTCTTCCCAACGGTTCTACTTGGCAAAAACACTAATTAAACACAAAAAACACAACCAAAACAGAGGATAGATAATTTATTTATTAGTAAACATGAGAAAAAAGCAAGGAATAAAAATAAAATTGGGTTTCCTCCCAACAAGCGCTATCGTTTAACGCCCCTAGCTAGGTATAACAAGCAAGAATAGATCTAGGTATTGCCATCTTTGGTAGGCAATCCATAAGTGGCTCTCATAATAGATTCATAAGGTAATTTAATTTTATTTCTAGGAAAGTGTACCATGCCTTTCCTTAATGGAAATTCAAATCTAATATCAATAATTGCACCAATCATTCTAAGGAAAGGTTTACCAAGAATAATAGGACATGAAGGATTGCAATCTATGTCAAGAACAAATAAAATCTACGGGAACATAATTCCTATTTGCAACAATAAGAACATCATTAATTCTTCCCATAGGGTTCTTAATATCCGCAAGGTGCAAGTTTAAGGAGCAATCATCAAAATCACGGAAACCTAACAAATCACACAAAGTCTTTGGAATCGTGGAAACACTAGCACCCAAATCACATAAAGCATAGCATTCATGATCTTTAATTTTAAGTTTAATAGTTGGTTCCCACTCATCATAAATTTTTCTAGGGATAGAAACTTCAAATTCAAGTTTTTCTTCATAAGATTGCATCAGGGCATCAACGATATGTTTAGTAAACACTTTATTTTGACTATAAGCGTGAGGAGAATTTAGCACGGATTGCAACAAGGAAATACGATCAATCAAAGAGCAACATCTAAAGTTTTAATTTCTTGAATCCCACTTTTATCACATTTAGCATCAAGATCAACAAATTCCGAATTCTTGGAACGCCTTCTAGGTAAAGGTGGATCATATTCAGTCCCATCATTATCAAGATTAATATTCCAAAACAAAGATTTAATAGGGGACACATCAATAACTTTTAGATCTTCATCTTTATTTTCATAGGAACTATAAGAACAAGCACTTATAAAGGCATCTTTTTTAGCACGCATCCTAGTGGTTCTTTCTTTGCACTCATCAATGGAAATTCTCATGGCTTTGAGAGACTCATTGATATCATGCTTATGTGGAATAGATCTAAGTTTCAAATAATCAACATCAAGAGAAATTATATCAACGTTCCTAGCCAAATCATCAATCTTAAGCAATTTTTCTTCAATCATAGCATTAAAATTCTTTTGCGGAGTAATAAATTCTTTAATATTAGATTCAAAATCAGAGGGCATCTTATTATAATTTCCATAAGAATTGTTGTAGGAATTACCATAATTATTAGAGGGATTACTAGGATAAGGCCTAGGATTGAAATTTCCTCTATACGTGTTTTTTCCAAAATTGTTCCTACCAACAAAATTCACATCCATAGATTCATTATTATTCTCAATCAAAGTAGACAAGGGCATAGGATCAGAAGAAACACTCTTATTAGCAAATAATTTCATAAGTTCATCCATCTTTCCACTCAAAACATTAATTTCTTCTATCGCATGCACCTTTTTATTAGTAGATCTTTCGGTATGCCATTGAGAATAATTAACCATAATATTATCTAGGAGTTTAGTAGCTTCTCCTAAAGTGTTTTCCATAAAAGTGCCTCCAGTGGCCGAATCTAAAAGATTTCTAGAAGCAAAATTCAATCTAGCATAAAAAATTGTATAATCATCCACAAATTTAAACCATGAGTAGGGCAATTACGTATCATTAATTTCATTCTCTCCCAAGCTTGTGCAACATGTTCATGATCAAGTTTCTTAAAGTTCATAATATCATTTCTAAGAGAGATGATCTTAGCGGGAGGAAAATACTTAGAGATAAAAGCATCTTTGCACTTATTCCATGAATCAATACTATTTTTAGGCAAAGACGAAAACCAAGCTTTAGCACGATCTCTATGCGATAAAGGAAATAGCTTCAATTTAAAAAATATCATTATCCACATCTTTCTTCTTTTTCATGTCACACAAATCAACAAAGCAATTTAGATGGGTAGTGGCATCTTCACTAGGAAGGCCAGAAAACGGATCTTTCATGACAAGATTCAGCAAAGCAGTATTAATTTCACAAGATTCAGCATCGGTAAGAGGAGCAATCGGAGTGCTAATAAAACCATTGTTGTTGGTATTGTTGAAGTCACACAATTTAGTATTATCTTGAGCCATCGTGACAAGCAAGCAAACTAACACACAAGCAAACAAAAAGCAAGCGGGCAAAAAGAGGCAAATAGAGAAAGAGAGAGAGGATAGAGAGGGAGAGGGCGAATAAAACGGCAAGGGTGAAGTGGGGGAGAGGAAAATGAAAGGAAAATGGAAAATAATGTAATGCGGGAGATAAGGGTATGTGATGGGTACTTGGTATGTTGACTTTTGCGTAGACCTCCCCGGCAACGGCGAAAGAAATCCTTCTTGCTACCTCTTGAGCAGTGCATTGGTTTTCCCCGAAGAGGAAGGGATAATGCAGCAAAGTAGCATAAGTATTTCCCTCAGTTTTTGAGAACCAAGGTATCAATCCAGTAGGAGGCTATGCGCGAGTCCCTTGTACCTGCACAAAACAAATAAATCCTCGCAACCAACGAAAATAGGGGTTGTCAATCCCTATAAGGCCACTTACGAGAGTGAGATATGATAGATATGATAAATATAATATTTTTTGTATTTTTATGATAAAGATGCAAAGTAAAACAAAGGAAACGTAAATAGCAAAGGAAATAACTAAGTAGTAGGAGATTAATATGGTGAAGATAGACCCGGGGGCCATAGGTTTCTCTAGTGGCTTCTCTCGAGAGCATAAGTATTCTACGATGGGTGAACAAATTACTGTTGAGCAATTAACAGAATTGAGCATAGTTATGAGAATATCTAGGTATGATCATGTATATAGGCATCACGTCCGAGACAAGTGGACCGACTCCTGCTTGCATCTACTACTATTAGTCCACTCATCGACCACTATCCAACATGCATCTAGAGTATTAAGTTAAAAACAGAGTAACGCCTTAAGCAAGATGACATGATGTAGAGGGATAAACTCATGCAATATGATAAAAACCCCATCTTGTTATCCTCGATGGCAACAATACAATACGTGATTTGCTGCCCCCGCTGTCACTGGGAAAGGACACCACAAGATTGAACACAAAGCTAAGCACTTCTCCCATTGCAAGAAAGATCAATCTAGTGGGGCAAACCAAACTGATAATTTGAAGAGGCTTGCAAAGATAACCAATCATACATAAAATAATTCAGAGAAGATTCAAATATTATTCATAGATAGACTTGATCATTAATGCACAATTCATCGGTCTCAACAAACACACCACAAAAAGAAGATTACATCGAATAGTTCTCCACAAGAGAGGGGGAGAACATTGTATTGAGATCCAAAAAGAGAGAAGAAGCCATCTAGCTACTAACTATGGACCCGTAGGTCTGAAATAAACTACTCACACTTCATCGGAGGGGCTATGGTGTTGACATAGAAGCCCTTCGTTATCGATGCCCCCTCCGGCGGATCTCCGGAACAGGCCCCAAGATGGGATCTCATGGATACAGAAAGTTGCGGTGGTGGAATTAGGTTTTTGGCTCCGTATCTGGTCGTTTGGGGGTACGTAAGTATATATAGGAGGAAGGAGTACGTTGGTGGAGCAATAGGGGGCC
>NC_041390.1:380138900-380154963 GCF_002162155.2 Triticum dicoccoides | reverse complement strand
CCTCTTTTCTTTCTTGACGTAGGGTCCAAGTCTCCCGGGTCTTGTTCATTGAGAAAATCACGTTCCCGAAGGTTTCATTCCGTTTGGACTCCGTTTGATATTCCTTTTCTTCGAAACCCTAAAATAGGCAAAAAAACAACAATTCTGGGCTGGGCCTCCGGCTAATAGGTTAGTCCCAAAAATAATATAAAAGCGGATAATAAAGCCAAATAATGTCCAAAACAGTAGATAATATAGCATGGAGCAATAAGAAATTATAGATATGCTAGAGACGTATCAAACGGTGAGGGCGGATTGCCCTGCCAAGGCTCCACCGCTCCCCCTCATAGCAACGCGAGTCACCGTACAGTGCGGTGTCAAGCCTCCAAGTGACTAAGTGGCTGTTATTTGGCACGTAGCAGCCATTTCCAAAGGAAATCACCTACAAATGACACGCATCAAAGGACGTGTTAGGCAGTTGTCGGCGTCCTGGGAAGAGGGGTCCCCAAACTTGCCTACCTGCGGCCCCGGCGTGGCTCCACCACTGGCCCTGTACGGCCCATCTTCATTGGCAAACACTCAAGACCCTCGCGAGGCGGATGACGCAAGACCTCCACAGGGGTGGCCTCACCAGGCTGGCTAGCGAGGGGTGGAGAGCTCAAGGCGGGGGGAACCTCGCGATGTCCCTGTGACGTAAGCCATGATGACCAAGGCCAGGAGGGTGAGGGAGTCCTGGACTAAGGAGTCCTCGGGCGTCCGGCCTGTTAGCCAGGGTCCGAACCGATGGGCTTTGAAGATGCAAAGACCGAAGACTGCACCGTGTCCGGATGGGATTCTCCTTGGCATGGAAAGCAAGCTTGGCGACCGAATATGTAGATTTCTTTCTTTGTAACCGACCTTGTGTAACCCTAGATCTCCCTTGTGTCTACATAAACCGGAGGACTTAGTCCAGGGGGGGAGGAGATTCATTACTATAGCCCTACAAGCTAGACCTCTAGGGTTTAGCCATTACAATCTCGAGGTAGATCAACTCTTGTAGTACTCGTATTCATCAATATCAATCAAGCAGGACGTAGGGTATTACCACCATGGAGAGGGCCCGAACCTGGGTAAACATCGTGTTCCCTGTCTCCTGTTACCATCGACCTTAGACGCACAGTTCGGGACCCCCTACCCTAGATCCGCCGGTTTTGACACCGTCATTGGTGCTTTCATTGAGAGTTCCACTGTGCCGTTGATGAAAGGTTCGATGGCCCATTCAATCGCCGATAGTGACGTTGTCCAAGGAGAAACCTTACTCCCCGGACAGCTCTTCGTGTTCGGTGGCTTCGCGCAGCGGGCCAACTCATCTAGCCACCTCGAGCAGATCGATAGCTATGCCCCCGACCACCAGGTCAGATTTGGGAGCTTGAATTACGTTGCGAACATCCATGGAGATTTGATCTTCGCCGGATTCGAGATCACGGCGACCGCTCCTGGTCACCTTGACGAATATGACCTAAATCTGTCGTTAGACCGTATCCAGGAGATAGCTCCTGTGACCACTCTGGCTTTAGATCCAGAGCAGGCTGCGGCATCCAAGGATTGCAGACTCAACCCCACCACGGAGGCAACAGATTCCCCAGCGTTGGAGTCGTACATGGACTTAAACTCACACAATATTCTTGTCACCGAAACCCCGGACTCATCTCCGGGTGTATGTTCTGAACCATGTGAGTCCACAGATGCCGAACTTGATCGTTTCTCGATCTTCGAGTTCAGCGCCGCAAACATCTTCCAGCGCTCACCCTTGGGCGACGTGCTAAGCTCATTAAACAACCTGTCCTTGGCGGGGGACTCACAGCCGAAGTATATCCGGTTCGAACTAGAAGTTGTCGAGCAACTATCAAAGACTTAACCGACATGCTCGATTATGGCTCCGATGACATCGACGGTATGGACGACGATGGCGGAGAAGAAGAGGCCCAGGACCCGCCGTTCACTGGGCGCTGGATGGCCACTTCCTCGTATGATGTGTACATGGTGGATGCACCAAAGGAGAATAGCGGTGATGACAAAGAATACCCAGTTGAGGATAAAATTTCTGAGATACAATCAAAACGCCGGCGCCAGCCACGCTGTAGTAAAAATAGCAACACCGGCACAGGAGAAGATAACACTCCGGACGATGCCGAAAATAATGAAGACCCCATCAAGGTAAGCTCCGAACAGGGGGAATGGGATAATGGCCAGGTTAGCCCTGGTAGACAGGCCATGCATGAGGACTTGGAGGACATTAATTATCTTCCGCTCACCGAGGATTTCATCGTGCTTGAGGAACCTCTTGAGCAGGAGCACTTCAAGCGCCAGCTAATAGCCACTTTAAGGAGTCTGAAAAAGAAGCAGCAGCAGCTTCAAGCTGACCAAGATCTGCTCAACGATAAATGGACCGACGACCTAGCAGCCGAAGAATATGGCCTCAAGCGCTCGGCCAAAAGCTACCCGAAGCACAAATTACTACCTTAGTTCAACGATGAAGCACCGGAACACATACCACCATCGTGCAATGCGGCTGACCGACCACTACGTGGACAGGACAAAGAGGCAACTCAAGCTGAACACCAGCCCGCCCCGCCTCATCGCAAAGGCAGAGGTAAATTAGCTCACGGTTATACATATGACCTTCGACATGACCTGAACAATAAAGCAGGATATACCCGATCGATTTACGGATAGCGAGGACGTTCCTCGACACGTGATGATGGCTACCTATTCCGACGTGACGAACCTAGTCACACCCGAGCCGACAACCGCAGACGGACTCCATTGGATCTACGTCGCGAATCTGCCCGATATAGAGGCGTCACACACCCTATTTTGCTTCATCGATGAAGTAATGGATCACGAATTTCCCGAAGGGTTCAAACCCGTTAACATTGAATCATACGACGGAACAACTGACCCTGTGGTATGGATCGAGGATTTTATTCTCCATATCCACATGGCCTGCGGAGATGACCTCCACGTTATCAAATACCTCCCACTAAAGCTCAAAGGGCCAGCTCGACACTAGTTAAATAGCCTGCCTGAAAATTCTATCGGCAGCTAGGAGGACTTGGAAGAAGCCTTCCTCGACAACTGCCAAGGTACATATGTCTGGCCACCAGACACCGATGATTTAAGACACATAGTCCAACAACCTGGAGAGTCAGCCAGGAAATTTTGGACTAGGTTCCTAACCAAAAAGAACCAGATCATCGACTGTCCGGATGCCGAAGCCCTAGCTGCCTTTAAACATAGCATCCGCGACGAATGGCTTGCCCGCCACCTCGGCCAAGAAAAGCCGAAATCTATGGCAGCCATCATGGCACTCATGACCCGCTTTTGCGTGGGTCAGGATAGTTGGTTGGCTCGTAGCAAAAACACAGCCAGCGAGGAAAGCCCCTCTGAGGTTAAGAACCGCAATGGCAACCTCCAGCGCAACAAACACAAACGCCAAAGCAATGACGACAACACCGATGACACTGCTGTCCATGCCGGATTCAGCGCCTCCAAGTACGGTCAGCGGAAAAAGCCATATAAAAGAAACAATCAAGGACCATCCAGCATAGACCGCATACTCGACCGTCCGTCCCAAATCCATGGCACCCCAGACAAACCACCCAACCATAACAATAGAGATTGTTGGGTTTTTAAGCAAGCCGGCAAGTTAAATGCTGAAAACAAGGAAAAGGGATCGCAGAGCAAGGACGACGTCGAGGAGCCCCCGTAGCCAAACACAGGGGGACAGAAGAAGTTTCCCCCTCGGGTCAAAACGGTGAACATGATATATGCTACACACATCCCTAAGAGGGAGCGCAAGCGCGCACTCAGGGACGTCTATGCGATAGAGTCAGTCACCCCAAAATTCAATCCATGGTCATCGTGACTGATCAGTTTTGATTGTCGGGATCATCCGACCAGTATCCAGCATAGCGGATCAGCCGCATTAGTCCTAGAACTAATCATTGATGGATTCCACCTTACGCTCGTCCTCATGGACGGTGGCAGCAGCCTCAATCTGCTCTATCAAGATAAAGTGCGCAAAATGGGCATTAACCCATCACGGGTCAAGCCCACAAGGACTACCTTTAAAGGAGTCATACCAGGCATAGAGGCCCGCTGCACGGGCTCAATCACACTAGAGTTTGTCTTTGGTTCTCCAAACAACTTCCGAAGCGAGGTGTTAATATTCGACATCGTCCCCTTTCGAAGCGGCCATCACGCACTGCTTGGACTAACCACATTTGCTCGATCCAATGCGGTACCTCACTACGCTTATCTCAAGTTCAAGATGCCCAGACCACGTGGGGTCATAACAGTCAATGGAAATACGGAACGCTCCCTCCGTACCGAGAACCTTAGTTCAGCGGCCAAGCCCCTAGACACCATTAAAAGAGTCCAGACTACTCGGCATCAAGACAGCCTGACTCGTCAAGAGCATAGCTAGCAATTTGGCCTCCGTCCCAGTCCCGATCAAACGACGGCATTCGTACCGCGTGTACATATCTACGCACTCAAAATACCATGGGTATCGATGGAGGCATAGCTAGCTTGCGATCCACAGTGCGGCTCGACCGACCCTAGGATTCACACACTTTTACTTTTCCTTTTCATTCCGAGGTTTTCTCTTTTTCGTGGTTTCTACTGCCAACCTTTTTGTCGGACATACCAAGGAGGCAAGGAGCATTGGCATACAAAGGAATCCCTAGGTGGTCTCTGCTACCGATTGCTATACCTTTTTTACATACCCGCACGCAGCTCGCTCTTGGTTGTGGCATGTTAAATAGCCTTACTTGCTTATCGCATTATTTGTACAAGTACGCCTCGACGTACTAATCACATTACAATGGTAAGTAAATGGTAGCGTCAGCTTATTACTTAATTTTCCCTTTTTTCTTACCTTTGTATTTATTACTCATTGCACACGTACACTCTGGTACATTTTACTTCACCAGGGGCTTTTGCGCCCCACAGTACGACAATAAAGTCCGAACACCTTTTTCAGTGCAGTTCGGCACCCCGAACTTATAGCATTATATGCATCGGCTCCGAATCATGTCTTTGGTCAATAGTTGGGTGGCCCGGCTCCTGTGCTTACTACCTTACGTTCTGCTATATCGGCTAGGGTAGTAAAGGGAGAACTACTGTGATTGTGTCCCGATTCTTCCGAATGAGCACCTCAGTACAGAAAGCGAAAAATTGACTGTCATGATGCAACACGAGCCGGTCAGCTGTTCAAGAGGTTTCAAATCCTTAGAGATTTTTTCGGCTTTATGCGAGGAATCGGTTTCTTATCCGATCAAGTGCATGCAATGCCCCAAGTTCGGTCTTCCGAATACAAGGGGCTTCGCCAAAACTCTCATTCTCAAACTTGTAACACCCTCGATGCGACTATATCTCCCACATGTCGAGGCACAACTTAGAGGCATAATCGCATTGAAGGCATATGTCGCAAGTTAGGCAATCTTCACAACATCCCATGTAATATAATAATAAAGGGGAGATAGCATAGTTGGCTTACACTCGCCACGTCAATCAAGTACATAAATAACATTACATCATCCAAACACTCATGTCCCGACTATGGCGCCAAAATAAAAGAGAACCCAACATGCGACACGGTCCCGATCACCCCCAACTGGGCACCACTACTGATCATCAGGAAAGGAAACATAGTAACATTGAGAGTCCTCGTCGAACTCCCACTTGAGCTCAAGCGCGTCTCCTGGAGCGGAATCATCAGGCCCTGCATCTGGTGTAATAGTAATTTGTGAGCCACAGGGACTCAACAATCTCGCACGCTCGCGATCAAGACTATTTAAGCTTATAGGTAAGGCAAGGTAAATATGTGGAGCTGCAGCAAGCGACTAGCAAGTATGGTGGCTAACTTATTCGCAAAGGAGAGCGAGAAGAGGAGGCAAAGCGCGAGCGATAAACTAGAGAACAACCTGCGCAAACATTACTCCAACACCGTGTCCACTTGCCGGACTCTGCCGAGATGAGGCCATCACGGTAACACACTCAGTTGATTCATTAGTTAAGTTAAGGTTCAAGTTATCTACAACCGGACATTAACAAATTCCCATCTGCCCATAACCGCGGGCACGGCTTTCGAAAGTTCAAATCCCTTCAGGGGAGTCCCAACTTAGCCCATGACAAGCTCTCACGGTCAACGAAGGAATAGACTTCCTCCCAAGATGTTCCGATCAGACTCGGTATCTCGGTAATTCAAGACACTTCGACAGGTTAAAACAACACCAGCAACACCGCCCAAATGTGCCGACAAATCCCGATAGGAGCTGCATATGTCTCTTTCTCAGGGCACACTCAGATTGTCTTAGGTACGGGTAGGCCAGCCCAGAGTTGCCCCTGGTGGCCACCGGCAGCTGACAGGTGGACCAACACTCAGAGGAGCACTGGCCCGGGGGGTTAAAATAATGATGACCCTTGAGTCTGCAGAACCCAAGGAAAAGAAAAGGCTAGGTGGAAAATGGTAAAACCAAGGTTGGGCATTGCTGGAAAAGCTTTAGTCAAGGCGAACTATCAAGGGGTTCCCATTATAACCCAACCGCGTAAGGAACACAAAATCCAGGAACATAACACCGATATGACGGAAACTAGGGCGGCAAGAGTGGAACAAAACACTAGGCGAGAGGCCGAGCCTTCCACCCTTTACCAAGTATATATATGCATTAAGATAACATAGAAATATAATGATATCCCAACAAGTAAATAAATGTTCCAACAAGGAACGACCTCCAATCTTCACCTGCAAATAGCAACGCTATAAGAGGGGCTGAGCAAAGCGGTAACATAGCCAATCAATGGTTTGCTAGGACAAGGTGGGTTAGAGGTTTGACATGGCGATTAGGGAGGCTTGAAAGCAAGTGGTAGGCATTGTAGCATTGGCATAGCAAAAGAGCAAGCAAACTAGCATAGCAAAGATAGTAGTGATTTCGAAGGTATGATCATCTTGCCTGCACAGTTGTCAGAGTTGACTGGATCCTCGAAAGCAAACTCAACGGGCTCCTCATTAGCGAACTCGTCTCCCGGCTCTACCCAAACAAGACAAACAAGCAACAAGGATACAATCAACCACGTGCAAGGATCAAACAATATGATGCAATGATGATATGCTATGCGGGATGCGATGCGGGATGCAAAATGCAAGATATGACAGGGAATGCATGAACCTGGCCTCAACTTGGAAATCCAAGTGTGCCACTGGAAAGATGAGATGAAATCTCTTGAAAACGATATAAAGAACGCCGGAATCGGAGTTACGGTTTGGAAATGGCAAGCGATTCAAATATGACACCGGTCTGCGATTTACAGCAAGTAGCCATCTAAATGCAATGAAATGAACATGCTACAGCACCCAAACATGACAACAAAATACATGGCAGGGATGCATTCAAGATGCTTAACAAAAGTCTAGCACTGAGCTACGGCCAATTCATACATTAACAGGTTCAAACAAGCATGGCGAAAATGCATATGGCAAACAGATCTCAGACATAGTGAAATTAACACTTGTCTGGAATTTCAGATCAGGTAGCCCACTTCGGAGCGACAAAACTACATGCTACAGCACCTGAACATGGCAAAGTAAAGCATGGCATGGAGATACTCAAAGAGCTTAACAAAAAGTTCCTTAGCGACCTTGAGCCAAAAGGGATCAGAAAATACAATTGCAAGCATGTGAACATAGCAAAAACATAATCAGTTTTCAGACTTAGTGAAAACTGGAACATGCTGAAAACAGAAATCAAGTAGGCATGTTTACGAGCTCGATGCACTCACCATGGAGAAAGTCATGACAAGACAAGCATACACCCATCAAGAAGGCAAAAAATTCAAGCTAGACATGGCAAGAACAATAGCATAGCATGCACGGATCAACTACAACATCATCGGCAAAATTGCAAATAAGTTGACAATCTGCCCAGATTCACAAAGTAGCAGAAGTAGAGCTCGATTGACTCAAGCTAGGGTGCTCCATAATTGCAAACAAATACATGGATGGATAGAGGACTACAAGATTAACAAAACATCCTTACTGATCATCCTCAAAAGAGGCACGGATCACTAGGAAACAACATGAACATATGGCATCATGAGATAAACAGCTCAAGGACTTAGTGGAATTGCTAAGTCCCTGAAATCAGAATTAACAAGTGCACCACTTTGCAAGCTCGTGCTAGTCACCACACACATCACAAAAATACATGGGTTGCACCTCTACAAAATGACAAAACCCTTAACAAAACATATGAATAGCATCAGGGCATATCATGCACACATTAATCATGGGAAAAATGACAAAAACCTAAATGGAGTAGCAGATCTGATAATTAACTCAAGTAGCCCTCTTCTAACAGCATTTCGGGCATCAAGATGAACTCAAATGAAAATGATGCAATGGAATGAAATGATGTACTCTCTGAGATGAACATTTTGATATGCTATATGCATGGATCGGAGCTACGGATGCAAAGTTACGGGGCTATGAACATGAGCACTTGAGCTAGGGTTTGAAGGTAAAAAGTCAACCGAAAATTCCAGATCTGAGATCTGCACGCGGATCGAGGACGGCCGACGAGGTACTGTTCACCGGCGGGGCAGAGAGCTCGCCGGAGTTGAAGGAGAGGCCGGCCGGAGCTTGCCGCGGTGAGGGGAAGGCAGCGGCGGCCGACGTCGAGCGGTGGGGCGACGAGGCGGAGCAACGGCGGCGGCGCGACACCCACGGCGAGGAGGCGGTGGCCGGCGCGAGCACCGGCTCGTCGGCAAGGAGGAGCAAGGCGGCGTGGTCGGGCTTCCGGGGCGGCGGGGCGGAGGCGATGCCCCGGGCGGCGGCGGCGGAGGACTGGGCCTTGGGGGCCCTCCCTAGGCCTCCCGGGCCGGAGTGGCTGCGGCGGCGGTGAAGGCCACGTGGCGGCTTCGGAGTGGCTGCGGGCGGCGGAGCGAACGCGTCCGGTCCGTCCGGACGTGTCCGGCGGCGGCGGAGGAGATATTTTAGGGTTTCGGGGAGGGGGATCCGAGATTTCGGGGAGAGACCTTTATATAGGCATAGAGGGAGCTAGGAGAGTCCAAATGAGGTGCGGTTTTCGGCCACGCGATCGTGATCGAACGCTCTAGATGATGGAGAAGGCTTAGGTGGGTTTTGGGCCAAATTGGAGGGGTGTTGGGCTGCAACACACATGAGGCCTTTTCGGTCCCTCGGTTAACCGTTGGAGTATCAAACGAAGTCCAAATGGTATGAAACTTGACATGCGATCTACCGGTAGTAAACCAAGGCCGCTTGGCAAGTCTCGGTCCAAACCGGGAATGTTTAATCCCCACACACGAAAGAAAGGTAGAAATGTCCACCGGAGGAGAACGAAGCGCCGGAATGCAAAACGGACAACGGGGAAAATGCTCGAATGCATGAGACGAACACGTCTGCGAATGCAATGCACATGATGACATGATATGAGATGCATGACAACGATAACAACACACGGAGACAAAGACCCGAACCCGAGAAAATAATATAACTTAACGCCGGAAACGGCAAGAGTTGGAGTACAAATTGGGAAAGTTACATCCGGGGTGTTACAAAACTCCACCACTACGAAAGGATCTCGTCCCGAGATCTAGGACTGAAAGAACGCCGGGTACTTAGAACGGAGGTGATCCTTGCGTTCCCAGGAAGCTTCACGGTCGGAATGGTGTGACCACTTGACTTTGAGAAATTTGATTGACTTGTTGCGAGTCTTGCGTTTAGTCTCTTCAAGAATAGCAACTGGGTGCTCACGAGAGGAGAGATCTTCTTGGAGCTCAATGTCCTCGAAGTTGACGGTGCGGTAAGGAGTCTTGAAGCACTTTCGAAGCCGAGATACATGGAACACGTCATGAACATTTGCAAAGTTTGAAGGAAGCTCGAGTTGATAGGCGAGGTCGCCTCTCTTGCTGACAATCTTGGAAGGTCCCACGTATCTGGGGGCAAGCTTCCCTTTGATATCAAAGCGACGAGTACCTTTCATAGGAGAGATGTGGAGGTAAACATGATCTCCGATCTCGAAAGCCAAATCACGGTGCTTACTATCATAGTAGCTCTTCTGACGGGATTGGGCTGCTTTGAGGTTATCACGAATGACTTTGCACATTTCTTCTGCCTCTGTGATTAAGTCATTACCCAAAAGCTGACGTTCACCGGTTTCAGACCAGTTGAGAGGGGTACGAAACTTCCTGCCATACAGCATTTCAAATGGGGCCTTTCCCGAACTTGCTTGAAAACTGTTGTTGTAGGAGAATTCAGCATAAGGAAGACAATCCTCCCAGTTCATGCCGAAGGAGATCACACAAGCCCTAAGCATATCTTCAAGAATCTAGTTGACACGCTCGACTTGACCGCTGGTTTGAGGATGGAAAGCTGTGCTAAAGCGGATGTTGGTGCCCATGGCCTTCTGAAAAGAATCCCAAAACTTTGAGGTAAATATGCTGCCACGGTCTAAAGAGATCACTTGTGGAATACCATGCAAAGAGACAATACGAGATGTATAGAGTTCCGCCAATTGAGCTGCAGTGATCGACTCTTTGATAGGCAGAAAGTGAGCCACTTTGGTGAGTTTGTCGATGACAACGAATATAGCATCATTGCCACGCTTGGACTTTGGAAACCCAGTCACGAAGTCCATTTCAATGTGGTCAAACTTCCATTCTGGAATGGCAAGAGGATGGAGGAGACCAGCTGGCCTTTGGTGTTCTGCCTTCACTCTTCTGCAGACATCACATTCATTCACGAATTGAGTGATCTCGCGCTTCATTTGAGTCCACCAATAAGCCTGCTTAAGGTCCTGATACACCTTCATGCTCCCAAGGTGGATGGAGAGGAGAGAATTGTGAGCCTCGTTCATGATCACTTTACGAAGTTCACCTTTGGGTACAACAATATGATCCTCGAAGAAGAGAGTGTCCTTGTCATCATGGCGGTAGCACTTGTACTTGGGCTGACTCTTGGCAATCCCAATCTTCACCCTTTTCACCATAGCATCAAGAAGCTGGGCTTGGCGAATCTGGTCTTCCAAGGTAGGAGATACTTGAAGGTTGGCGAGGAAACCTTGAGGAACAACTTGCAGATTAAGTTTGCGGAAAGCTTCACAAAGCTCGGGTTGATAAGGCTTGAGAATAAGACTGTTGCAGTAAGCTTTCCTGCTCAATGCATCAGCAATCACATTGGCCTTGCCTGGAGTATACTCGATACTTGGATTATACTCTTGAATCATTTCGACCCATCGAGTTTGCCTGAGGTTGAGATTAGGCTGAGTGAAGATGTACTTGAGACTCTTGTGATCAGTGAAAATGTCCACTTTTCTTCCCAATAGAAGATGTCTCCAAGTCAAAAGAGCATGCACAAGTGCCGCCAACTCGAGATCATGAGTGGGGTAGTTCTTCTCATTAGACTTCAACTGGCGAGATGTATAAGCAACAACTTTCTTCTCTTGCATCAATACTGCGCCAAGACCTTGGAGAGAGGCATCACAAAAGACCTCGTACGGCTTGGATTCATCAGGCGGAGTCAGAACTGGAGCAGTGATCAATTTCTCTTTCAAAGTGTTGAAAGCAATATCACACTCCGGAGACCAAACGTACTTGACGAGCTTCTGAAGAAGATTTGAGAGAGGCTTCGGGATCTTAGAAAAGTTTTCAACGAATCTTCGGCAATAGCTTGCGAGACCGAGGAAGCTACGGAGTTGCTTCACGTTCTGAGGAGGTTCCCAATTCACAATTGCAGACACCTTCTCAGGATTCACGGCAATGCCCTTGGCAGAGATGATATGACCAAGATAAAGAACCTCATCAAGCCAAAATTCACACTTGGAGAACTTGGCGTAGAACTGATGTTCCCTGAGCTTATCGAGTACCAAACGCAAGTGCTTGGCATGATCTTCCTTGTTCTTCGAGAAAACCAGAATGTCGTCGATATAGACCAAAACGAAGTCATTGGTGTAGGCCTTGAAGATGAAATTCATCATGCGAGAGAACGTCGGAGGAGCGTTGACGAGGCCAAAAGACATGACAGTGTATTCATATGAACCATAGCTTGTCCTGAAAGCCGTCTTGGGAATATCTTGCTCACGGATTCAAATCTGATGATAACCCATACGGAGATCAAGCTTGGAGAATACTTGGGCACCTTTGAGTTGTTCGAACAGCTCATTGATGTTGGGAAGTGGGTATTTGTTCTTGATGGTCTTCTTGTTCAATGGACGGTAATCAACACAAAGTCGGTCTGTTCCATCCTTCTTCTTCACAAAAAGAACACCACAACCCCACGGAGAAGAACTAGGCCGGATGAGACACATTTTCACTTGCATATCAAGTTGCTTCTTTAGCTCCTTCAACTCTTCAGGTCCGAGCTTGTAAGGACGTTTGCACACAGGTTCCGTGCCAGGTTCAAGATCAATGACGAATTCAACTGGCTGGTGCGGAGGCATTCCTGGAAGCTCTTCTGGAAAGACGTCTTGATATTCGCAAATGACTGGAATTTGCGAGATGGCATCCAATTCGCCCTTCTCATTGAGAGAAAACAGACGGATGGTATCATCACGAGCGGCAAAGACAATTACATCCTCAGATGAATGAGTCAATTGAATCTGCCTGGATGCACAATCAAGCTGAGCCTTGTGCTTAGAAAGCCAATCCATTCCGAGAATAAGATCAATATCCGAGTCACCAAGAACCGTTGGAGAAGATAGAAACTTGTAGTCTCCCAAAGTGATAGTAACATCCGGAGCAATGGAGTTATCATGCATGCACTTATCGGGAGAGACAACTACTAAAGGACTAGGCAAATTTTGCAAAGGCAAACCATGCTTAGATGAAAACGGTCTCGAGATGAAACAATGTGATGCACCCGTGTCAAAAAGAACTTTAGCTGGAATATCATTAACAGGAAGGTTACCGATGATCACATCTGACGAGTCCTCTGCCTGAGCTGCATTCATCAAATTGACCTTGGCGTGCTTGGGGTTATGCTTGACCACAGCTGTACTTGCCGATCTGACAGGAGGAGGAGGAAGACGCCTCTGGTTGAGACACTTGTTGGCATAGTGACCCTTCTGTTGGCACTTGTTGCACGTGACCTCTGAAAGCGGACGGTGATACGGAGCACTCGATCTTGGAGCTTGAGACGAAGTCTTGTTCTGAAAGCCAAGATTGGGTGGGTGGGAAGAAACACTGCCACCTTTGCTCTTCTGCTGATACGGCTGACGGAACGGAGGAGGAGGAAGCCAATACTTCTGCTGCTTGGCCACTTGAGTAGAGGAAGAAGGAGTAACATCTCTGACTCGCTTCTTGGAAGCATCACACCTCAACTGAGCAGCCTCTTGCTTCAGTGCCATGTTGTAGAACTCATCGTATCTCAAGGGCTCGAAGAGAACAAGAGCGAGTTGAATTTCTTCTCGGAGACCACCCCTGAACTGGTACATCATGCTCTTCTCATCAGGGATGTCCTGCTTGGCAAAGCGGGCGAGCTTCTGGAACAACTTGTTGTAGTCATAGACAGACAAAGAGCCTTGCTTCAGATTGCAGAATTCCTCACGCTTGCTTTCAACCACGCTCTGGGGAATATGATGAGCTCGGAAATCTCGACGGAAATCATCCCAAGTGATAACACGTCCACCTCTGGAGTCCTTGTACTGCTGGAACAATTCTGCAGCTTGATCTTTGAGTTGGAAGGAAGCGAACTTGACAAAGTCCTCAGGCCTGACGTTACTACACTCGAAATGCTTGCACAGATCCACAAGCCAATCGTCAGCATTGGTTGTCTCAACACAATTGCTGAAAGTCTTTGGCCCGTTAGCAAGGAACTGGTTGAGTGTAGCAAAGTGATTCTGGTTGTTGCCTTGATTCCCTTGGTTGCCTTGATTACGCTCTTCAAGAATTTGCATGATCAACTGTGTGTTTGCATTGGTTGCGGCCATCACAGCTTGCCATGCCTCCAGAGGAGGTGGAGGTGGTGGCGGATCAGGATTCGGAGTCATGCGCGTTGGAGGAGCCATCCTGAGGAGGTTGACATCCATTAGCACATTGATAGGCAAATATTGAAGCTGAATCCAACAGAATGAAAATTGCAACATATAGTCTTCACATCCGAACAAAATGAACGAATGCATTCCTCTTGAAATGGTCACATATCCATAAATTGAGAAGCCACATAGAATTAAGGTAGAGAAATAAATCAACAAGGTAGGGATCAAGAACGAATAATCGGTAAGAAATCCCAATCTCAAACCAATATCCGTGGAAGAAGAACTAGAGCTACTAGAATTCCCACCTATGAAACTCCCGAACCTTTCCGGTTATGCAATCAGGTGTTGGGGATACAGGGGAAGCATAATATCTCACCCAAACTAGCAAATCCTACATCCAGCTGTATCCATCTTTCAACACATAACCAAGAAACCTTCGGAAACCATCTACCTCAACCTTCAAAAAGCATCCGTTATACAAGTTATGGCGATACTCCCGAACTCCCGCCCCAGTACTGGATGGCATCGAGGTTATCTCACCAACAAACTGCATAAAAGAGATTTTCGATGTCGGCGTACTAACTCAGGTATTCCAGAACTGCAACGATAAAATTATGATGACAACACCTGAGAGCTCAACTCCCCGGGACACTTCCACTAAACCCCTGACAGGAGGCACCAAGACAATGTTCTCATCATAAAACCATCGGAACGATTCCAAGATACCCGCGTGATCCTAAAATTTTTTTTAGTGAAATTTGAGAAGAGAAGAGTCAAAACTCTACGTCAGGATGCCTTACCAGAGTGATGAGGAGACTGGGAAGTAAAAACAATTCCTAAACTCTCCGATATATAATTCCTAAATGACTCAAAACATTTTTCTAGACACAACTCGGCCGCTAAAAACGATCAAGCAATGGGGCTCCTAAGGTCGGGGAAGGCTCTGATTACCAACTTGTAACACCCTCGATGCGACTATATCTCCCACGTGTTGAGGCACTACTTAGAGGCATAATCGCATTGAAGGCATATGTCGCAAGTTAGGCAATCTTCACAACATCCCATGTAATATAATAATAAAGGGGAGATAGCACAGTTGGCTTACACTCGCCATGTCAATCAAGTACATAAATAACATTACATCATCCAAACACTCATGGCCCGACTACGGCGCCAAAATAAAAGAGAACCCAACATGCGACACGGTCCCGATCACCCCCAACTGGGCACCACTACTGATCATCAGGAAAGGAAACATAGTAACATTGAGAGTCCTCGTCGAACTCCCACTTGAGCTCAAGCGCGTCTCCTGGAGCGAAATCATCAGGCCCTGCATCTGGTGTAATAGTAATCTGTGAGCCACAGGGACTCAGCAATCTCGCACCCTCGCGATCAAGACTATTTAAGCTTATAGGTAAGGCAAGGTAAATATGTGGAGCTGCAGCAAGCGACTAGCAAGTATGGTGGCTAACTTATTCGCAAAGGAGAGCGAGAAGAGGAGGCAAAAAATATATGAAGAGCATCAGGGCATATCATGCACACATTAATCATGGCAAAAAATGACAAAAACCTAAATGGAGTAGCAGATCTGACAATTAACTCAAGTAGCCCTCTTCTAACAGAATTTCGGGCATGAAGATGAACTCAAATGAAAATGATGCAATGGAATTAAATTATGTACTCTCTGAGATGAACATTTTGATATGCTATATGCATGGATCGGAGCTACGGATGCAATGTTACGGGGCTATGAACATGAGCACTTGAGCTAGGGTTTGGAGGGAAAAAGTCAACCGAAAATTCCAGATCTGAGATCTGCACGTGGATCGAGGATGGCCGGCGAGGTACTATTCACCGGTGGGGGAGAGAGCTCGCCGGAGTTGAGGGAGAGGCCGGCCTGAGCTTTCCGCGGTGAGGGGAAGGCGGCGGCGGCGGCCGGCGTCGAGCGGTGGGGTGGCGAGGCGGAGCAACGGCGGCGGCGCGGCACCCACGGCGAGGAGGCGGTGGCCGGCGCGGGCTCCGGCTCGCCGGCGAGGAGGAGCAAGGCG
>NC_041390.1:380023591-380138490 GCF_002162155.2 Triticum dicoccoides | reverse complement strand
GGGGCGGCGGGGCGGAGGCGGTGCCCCGGGCGGCGGCGGCAGAGGACTGGGCCTCGGGGGCCCTCCCTGGGCCTCCCGGGCCGGAGTGGCGGCGGCGGCGGTGAAGGCCACGTGGCGGCTTCGGAGTGGCTGCGGGCGGCGGAGCGGACGCGTCCAGTCCGTCCGGACGTGTCCGGCGGCGGTGGAGGAGATATTTTAGGGTTTCGGGGAGGGGGATCCGAGATTTCGGGGAGAGACCTTTATATAGGCATAGAGGGAGCTAGGAGAGTCCAAATGAGGTGCGGTTTTCGGCCACGCGATCGTGATCGAACGCTCTAGATGATGGAGAAGGCTTAGGTGGGTTTTGGGCCAAATTGGAGGGGTGTTGGGCTGCAACACACACGAGTCCTTTTCGGTCCCTCGGTTAACCGTTGGAGTATCAAACGAAGTCCAAATGGTACGAAACTTGACAGGCGGTCTACCGGTAGTAAACCAAGGCCGCTTGGCAAGTCTCGGTCCAAACCGGAAATGTTTAATTCCCACACACGAAAGAAAGGTAGAAATGACCACCGGAGGAGAACGAAGCGCCGGAATGCAAAACGGACAACGGGGAAAATGCTCGAATGCATGAGACGAACACGTATGCGAATGCAATGCACATGATGACATGATATGAGATGCATGACAATGATAACAACACATGGGGACAAAAACCCGAACCCGAGAAAATAAAATAACTTAACGCCGGAAACGACAAGAGTTACATCCGGGGTGTTACAAAACTCCTATGGGTAAGTGAGGGCGATAAAGGCCGTATAGTCTGATTGCCTTGTTAGTTGTGCTAAACACCTCCTTTAAGGACCGGAATATGGAGTAAAGAGTGTTTAGATTTATCCTGAACACCCCCGTACTATCTACATGGGGGTAGAATTCGACGACTGGTCAACCCTCAGATTTCATAAACGGCCGCACAGGAGGTAAAATTTTAAAAAATCACAAGCATTATATTACATAACATCATTGTTCCATATTACAGGATAGGATAATATGAATGTTTTTATGGGAATATAACATCATTAAAATATAAATCGGGTCGGCGGTGCTCCTTGCCCTCAGGCGGCCCCTCGGTCATTAGCTTCTTGGCATCCATCTTCGCCCAGTGCGTCTTGATGCGGGCAAAGGCCATCCATGCACCTTCGATACAGACCGACCGCTTTATAACTTCAAGCCGTGGGCAGGCACCCACAAGCCGCTTCACCAGTCTGAAGTAGCTGTTGGGCATGGGCTCGGCAGGCCATAGTCGGACTATTAGGTCCTTCATGGCTAGCTGGGCCGCCTTGTGTAACTCGACCAGTTGTTTCAGCTGGTCGCTGAAGGGCACCAGATGTTCTGGTCCAAGGTATTGAGACCAGAACAATTTCTCTATAGAACTCCCTTCTTCAGCTCGATAGAACTCGGCAAATCCGTAAACGCCCCTGGAGAGCTCCAAATTCGGGTGAGTAAAAGGAGTGTTTCCTTCGCAGACTTGCTTTGCATAACGAAAGCCTTACCCACGGCCATCTTCTTGGCCGCCTGGATTTTCCTGAAGGGCGCTCTGGGCTTCGGCTCGGGCATCTTGTGTGCTCTGGCGGGCATTCGTAAGTTCAGACCCTTGCATCTTAGAATCACGCTCCAGGGACTCGTACTTCTTGACGGTGTCCTGGAGCTCTTGCTGGACCTCGCTGATCCGAGCCTCGTGCTTCTTGCGCGCGGCGCGTTCCTTGGCCGCTTTGTCCTCGGCCTCGGCTAACGCCTTCCTGAGGGCCGCCACCTCGGTCGTGGCCCCTAATAAAGGTCATGGCACTTTAGTCAGCATGAGCCATTCATCTTTCCTAAATATACACGTAGGTTACTGCATACCTTGGCTGTCCTCCAGCTGCTTTTTCATGAGGCTGAGCTCTTTCTCGGCCCACTCCAGGTTCTTCTTCAGTACGGAGACCTCCGCAGTATGTGCGGCAGCGGCCAGTAGCGACGCCTGCTTATTCACGTAGACATCTTATGTTAGACTCCTGCGAAAATTATTTTGATCCTCTGCTCGGCTTTTCCTTTCCGTACACCAAACAGATCATCAGGGGCTATTGTCTACATTGTGATATTCTTTCTATTACCTCAAAGCCTGTTAAAAGGCTAGCGCATGCCTCGGTCAGTCCACTTTTGGTGGACTGAACCTTTTCGATCACCGTACCCATAAGGATACGGTGCTCATCCACAATGGAGGCGCCTCGCAGCGCTTCCAGGAGATTATCCGGTGCCTCTGGTTGGATAGAGGTCACTGGCAGAACAGGCACACCTCCTCCTTTCGGGGAAGGCCGTTCGCTGGACTCCGAAGCCATGTAGGTCTCCAGAATAGTATTTGGCTGAGGGCCGAATGTAACTAGGCCTCCATCACCAGTCCCCATGGAGGCTTTTCCCCCCATTTGTCTAGCGGCCGAGGAGTCATCCTGGGGTGCTGCCCTGACGATCTCCGGAACCTCCCCCCAATTGGGGAAGTTCCTTTGGGGCACCACCTCGTCGTCACCCTTGGGCGAGACAGAGTGAGTGGGCGGCGGAGACATGCGAGCCATCTCCTTTGAGTCTAGCGAACCCTCTGTCGAGGATCACGGGGAGCTGTCACGGGCCAGACTGCAATAGCATAATTTAAAGATATTAACATTACAAAATGGAAAGGCTAGACATTTGGATATGCATAAGGCACTTACGAGGCAGCCTGAGGCTTGGTTCGTGGGGGGGGGGGTCGCTCCGGACTGCTATCGACATCCCACGCGGAGTTATCCGTGAGGGATCCCTTCCCCCTCTTGGGCACCTTCACCTCTACAGTTGGGGAGGCCCCCCTTTTCTTCCTTCCCTCCTCGGGGGAGGGGGGGGTGTTGTTTTCTTCCTTCTCTTTGTCGTCGTCTTTGGCGGCTGAAGAAGGAGTCTCCTCTCCGGACGTCACGTCCGAAGCACCTTTGCAGCGAAGGCCACTCCTGGCCCCTTTGGCCGTTTTCTTGGCCTTCTTCTCCGGCACCTCATAAGGCGCCGGAAATAGCATCTTCATCAGAAGTGGGGTTTCTTGCTCTTCGGGTAGCGGAGCCGGACAGTTAATCCGTCCTATATCGATCTAGGCCAGAAAAATTGATAGGAAGGCTTAAACTCCTTCCTCAAAATATGCCAGTAGGGGGTATACCTTGAAAACATGAAAGAACTTACCGAATTGGCCTGGCGTTTTAAGCTGAGCCTGCGATCCTCGGTCGTGGGTGGTGGTGTCTCACCGGCCTTAAAGAGCATTTTCCAGATGTCTTTGTGCATCGTGTCGAAGAACTCTAGTACTGTCTGGTGCTTGGCCGGATCGAACTCCCACAAATAGAAAGTCCGGTGATGGCACGGAAGGATCCGACGAATGAGCATAACCTGGATCACGTTGACGATTTTGATCCTCTTGGTTATCATTTTCTGGACAAACGTCTGGAGCTCTGTCAGCTCGCTCGAAGAGCCCCAGGTTTGGCCCTTCTCTTGCCAGGAGGTGAGCCGCATCGGAGCTCCAGATCGGAATTCGGGGGCCGCCGCCCAATTGGTGTTGCGCGGCTCGGTGATGTAGAACCACCCTGATTTCCACCCCTTCACCGTCTCCACAAAGGAGCCTTCGGGCCAGGTGAGATTGGGCATCTTGCCACCATGGCGCCTCCACACTCTGCTTGTTGGCTGCTCACCACCTTCGACTTCACATTGATGGTGTTCAGCCATAGGCCGAAGTGAGGTGGGATACAAAGAAAGGCCTCGCACACGACAATAAATGCCGAGATATTGAGGATAAAGTTGGGGGCTAGATCATGGATGTCTAGCCCGTAGTAAAACATCAGTCCGCGGACAAACGGATGGAGAGGGAATCCCAGCCCACGGACGAAATGTGTGAGAAACACAACCCTCTCCCGGGGCTCTGGGGTAGGGACGATCTGTCCCTCGGCCGGGAGATAGTGAACGATCTCCTTGGCCAGGTATCCGGCCTCTCGGAGCTCCTTGATGTCTTTCCTCTTAACAGAGGAGGCCATCCACTTGCCACCAGCTCCGGATCCGGACATGGTTGGAGTGCTTTCTCCCGTGTGGGAAGCTAGAGCTTGGGCGCTGGAGCTCAAGAATGGATGGGTAGAGGAAGGAGGAGGCAGGGGTGAGTGAGAACTAATCCTTATCCCCTTATAAAGGCCGGGAATGTCGAACACCTCCCTACTCGCCTTAAAACTCGCCAATTCCCAATGGCTGTGTAAACTGCACGCTTGGGTTACCCACACCCATATTGATGAGAATCCCATAATAAGGGGACACGATCTCTGCTTTGACAAGACATGCCAATGGCAACCGCGTCTCGAGACGTGGAGCGGCAGACGAAAAACGGTTTGAAATTATGACCGGGCAAATGTGATGTCATCTTACGGAAAGTTTTCAGTAGATTGGACTCGTGTCAAATTATATTCTCTCTGCGGTTGTGTGTGTGTTACAGGTTCGTACACGATTGTTTCACCGAAGACTATCTTGGAGTTCGGAAGGAGGAACCCGCCTTGCAATGCCGAAGACAGATCTACGCGCCGGATACCTTGTCATTGAAGCCAGGTTCAGGGGCTACTGAGGGAGTCCTGGACTAAGGGGTCCTTGGGCGTCCGGCCTGTTAGCCAGGGGCCAGACCGATGGGTTGAGAAGATGCGAAGACCGAAGATTGCACCCGTGTCCGGATGGGATTCTCCTTGGCGTGGAAAGCAAGCTTGGCGACCAAATATGTAGATTCCTTTCTTTGTAACCGACCTTGTGTAACCCTAGATCTCCCTGGTGTCTATATAAACCGGAGGACTTAGTTCGGAGGGAGGAGATTCACTACTATAGCCCTACAAGCTAGACCTCTAGGGTTTAGCCATTACGATCTCGAGGTAGATCAACTCTTGTAATACTCTGCTCTATCCTCATTGCCAATATTCTTTATGGGTAGTCTTGCTCTCCCAGCTGGTATTCTCAAGCAGTTGGAAAGAATCCAAAGACAGTGCTTGTGGAGAAAGCATAGAGATGAGCCTGCTCCATCTCTTGCTGCTTGGGAACTCATATGTAGGCCAAAAAACAAAGGAGGGCTTGGTATTCTTAATCTGGGGGTTCAGAATGTGGCTCTCCTTCTCAAGCATGCCAGTAACTTCCTGAACAAACGAGAAATTCCTTGGGTATCCCTAGTTTGGGATTCATATTATTTTGAAAGAATGCCCCAGGGAACAAATGATTGTGGCTCCTTCTCGTGGAGGGATATTTGTAAAGTCATGCAGCATTTTAGGGACTGCTCCTGGGTGCAGATCAATGAAGGGGACACTGCTCTCTTTTCGTCTGATAATTGGAACCTTGGCTCTGAAACATCTAGTTTGTAGGCAAGATTCCCAAGGCTTTTCTCTTTTGCCAAGGACCCCTGGGTCTCAGTTAAGGAAATTTTCAATACCCAAGATATGCACCAACTTTTCCACCTTCCCTTATCTGCTCAGGCTTTTGATGAGTTAAATTTGATAAAGGATTTAATGGACTCACATAGCAAAGACCCCAGCTCGAAGGATTTTTGGTTCTGGCAGGGCTCTTCCAAGTCTTTCAAGCCCAAGATGTTTTATTCACACACCTTTTAGTCTGAGTCCTTCAATCCTTTGCTCTGTTGGATTTGGAAATCCTCCTGTACTCTCAAGATCAAGGTCTTTGCTTGGATGCTTATTATGGACAGGTTGAACACCAAGGATATGGTTGAGAGAAGGCACTGGCACATGGAGGATGGAGTCCACTATAGGCTCTGCCCCTTGCAGGCTAGAGAAACCAGGGATCACTTGTTCTTCAACTGCAATTTCACTGTAAGGGTCTGGAATTATCTACAGATTGATTGGTCTGCTGGCACCTCCATGATTGAGCTGGTTACTCAGGCAAGGAGAAGTTTTGATAGGCCTTTCTTCTTTGAAGTGGTGTTCATTGCTTGCTGGCATATTTGGATCATCAGAAATGGCAAAGTGTTCAGAAATGAGAGGGCTAGTTTCAATAAATGGAGGTTTGCTTTTAGGCATGATATTAGCCTCATGCAGCACAGAATCATATCTGCTTACAAGGATGACCTGCTCAAGTGGATCTCTTACCTCCCCCTTAAGCTAGTTTTGTAAGACTCTCTTTTACCTTGTACTCTGGTTACTCCTTGTAATCAACTTGTTGTATCTGTTATTTAATTCAATGAAGTTTTGATCTACTTGGGGGTTTTGCCCCACAGTTCACAGTCAAAAAAAACTCTTGTAATACTCGTATTCATCAATATCAATCAAGCAGGACGTAGGGTATTACCTCCATAGAGAGGGCCCGAACTTGGGTAAACATCGTGTTCCCTGTCTCCTGTTACCATCGACCTTAGACGCATAGTTCGGGAGCCCCTACCCGAGATCCGCCGGTTTTGACACCGACAGCGGGTGCCAGCATGCAGTGTACTCGTTTCCTCTTTGGTGCTAAGGAGGGAAGCGCGGGCGAGGAGTCCCGAGGCATCAGGCAAAGACTTCCATATAGGTGCAGCAACACCAAGATCAGCAGGACGGCAGGATGGAGGTCACCGTGGAGCCCAGGACAGCGTCACCACCAGAGCCTTTGGCAGGCAAAGACCACCTTTTGTCAGGATAATTTGTACTAGTTGTCTCCCTTCGAATTTGGCCATTGTTGGATCCCTTCCCGCCAACATTTGGGAAGAAGACTAGGGCCTCTATAAATAGGACTTGCCACCACCATAGGGAGGCATTGGATCTGGGATTGGACCCATCCCACCAAGGCCACCATACAAGCTCACTGAGCTCAAGAACACCTCTTCTCAGGAGGTTGTTCATCCCTTGTACTTGTTCATCCTCAGCCTACAAGGCAATCCACCACACCACACTAGAGTAGGGCATTACACCACATCGGTGGCCCGAACTAGTATAAACCCTGTGTCCCTTGTTTTGTGAGTTTGACGTGCCGAGCTTTGAGATTGTGGTGAGAGCGTAAGCTGGGGGGAGAGATCTTCGTGTGCACCCCAGAGTTCGAACCTCAAGGGTTTTGCCGGAGCCCGAAATCCGACATTTGGCATGCCAGGTAGTGGTGCTCTGAAGCTTTCCTTCCATTTATCCATGTTCCACTGCTCCACCGCATCCATGGAAGACGCGCGTCGAGCACGCGCCGAGCGCTGGGCCGCCGTCACCGCCCGTGTCGCTCAGACGGCCCCTGTCGGCGGGCCTCCCCATCATTCTCCATCTCCTGTTGCCAACGCCACTACTGGCCCGGCTGGCAGCAAACAAGCAGGAAGCATCATCACTGCACCCCTCCGTGCGGCAAGAGGGGCGCACTGCCACCCCGTCGCTGACTCCGGCCGGCTCATCGTCTCACGCCAGTCGCGCGTCCACGGACGCGCAGGCCGCGCTGCTCATGGCACGCGAGCTCCTGTGCTACCGCACGGTCGACGACCTCTACGAGGACTGGCTGGACCGCATCGCCGAGCTCGTCAGCGCCGCCGAGGGCTCGTCTGCACCATCCCTCTCGCTGCCTCACCCGCCTCCGGTCGCAGGAGACATAGCTCACGGAGCGCCTCCGCCACCTCTGCATCAAGATGGCGCCCTCGCACCAAGACGCGTAGCTCACGGAGCGCCACCGCCTCCTCCGCACTAGGAAGGCGTCCTCGCCCTGAGGCACGCGTCCCGTGGTGCGATCCGCCACGCCGGGCGCCTGTGCGAGAAGAAAGAAGCTGCCAAGAAAATGCTCCAGCGCTCCTGGCACCACCATGACAAGACCGCATGCCACCTGCGGTGGCTGTGCGCAGACATCAAGGGCAGGCTCCGCCTGTGCAAAGGGCCCCGGTGGTCACAGCAGGCTGCCGCGCCTTCACTCCCAAGCTACGCACCATCGTTTGACCAGGCAAGTTCAAGCCGAATCTGCCTCCGCGCTACGATGGCACCCCTGACCACGTGGAGTTCTTGCAGCTCTACGTACTGAGCATCGAGGTGGCCAACGGCGACGAAATGGTCATGGCGAACTAGTTTCCCATGGCTCTCAAGGATGGCACCCGATGGTGGCTCCTGAACTTGCCTGCGGGATCAATCTCCTCCTGGGGTGAGATGCGCGACCGATTCATCACCAACTTCCAGGGTACTCGCGACCGCCCTCCAGCCACGGGTGACCTGCGCCGCATCAAGCAACAACCGGGAGAGACCCTGCAGAAGTATATCCAGCGCTTCAACAACGTTCGCCTCAAGATCCCCAACGTGATAGACGAGGCCATCATCTCAGCATTTTTCGATGGCGTCCACGAAGTCAAGATGAAGGAGGAGCTCGCCATCCATGAGGAGCTATGCATGACTCTGGAGCAGTTCAACATAGCGACCAAGTGCGGAAGAGATGAGGAAGGGTGCCTCTCCCTCCTTGAGCTCCCTGCTGCCGACCAAGAGGAGAAGAAAGACATGGTCAATGACTTGAAGCGCAAGGGAATAGCCGTCCTCGCGGCAGATCCGGACACGAAGCGTGGCCGAGATCTCCCCGAGTCGTCCAAGAGTAGCCGCACGTTTTGCGCCTTCCACAACATACACAGCCACAACACCAATGATTGTCAAGAGCTCAGGGCCATCCGAGATGGATGCTTTGGTCGACGCCCCGAGCGCAACAACCTGGGCTACGGCCGAGGAGGAGGACGAGGTGGAGGACGCTGGGACGAGCATGGCCCCGCCAGGAGTGGCACGACCAGCCTCGTGAGGACCACTGGCAGGAGCAGCCTCGTGAGAGCGCCTAGCGCGACCAGCCTCGCGAGGACCATCCTCAGGGCAATCTTGGCCTCCCTCCGCTACCACCACCGCCAAGATGGAACGACGACCACCATCAGGACGAGGGGGCTGGGGGCTTCCAGGAGCCATGTGCCATTGCTTGCATCTTGGGCGGTGCTCAGGCCCCGGCTTACCAGCGCATCTTCAAGCAGTTCTCTCGCGAGGTGAATGCAGCCATCCCCAGGCTCGAGGCCACGCGCCCGCTCAGGTGGTCCAATTACGCCATCACCTTTAGCTTGGCGGACCAGCTCAAATGCGCTGCGACCGCCGGCATCCTCCCGATGCTCTGTTCACCCGTCATCAGCAATGTCCAAGTCACCAAGACCCTCATCGATGGCGGCGCGGGGCTCGGTGTCCTGTCCGTCAAGACGTTCGACAGCCTTCATGTACCCTATGATCAGCTACAGCCTACAAAGCCCTTCTCAGGAGTGATCGACGGCTCCACCACCCCGATAGGGCAAGTTTGTCTACCTGTCACCTTCTGCTAGCGCGACAACTACCACACCGAGCTCATCGACTTCGACGTCGCCCACATCCGTGTGTCGTACCATCCTTGGGTACCCAGCATTAACCTAGTTCATGGTAGTGACCCACCATGGCTACAACGTCCTCAAGATGCCAGGAAGCAGCGGAATCATCACGGTCCCCTGCGAAGAAAGAGATGTGGTGTGCTCCCTGGAGCGAGCCTTCCAAGCCATAGCAATCAAAGACCCTGACAGCGAGGACACGCAGTACTGTCCTGAGGCCATTCCCAAGAAGAAGATGTAGCTACTCCGCTCAGGGCCTCGGGGGGCGGTGTATCTAGCGGCGCCGCGTCAGGATCAGCGCCCCACCTGGGGGCCTCCCTCCCTCATATAGGAAGGCGCGCCTAGAGCCCTCCTCGGGCGAGGCTCAGGGGCTCTCTTCTAGAGTGCCTCAAACCTGGCAAACATCACGAGGGAGGCGCTCGGGAACCACGTGGAGGCATGTTTTGCGTCACGTTTCCCTTAGGAGGGCACCGGGAGAGGAGTGACCGACGCTCAGGAGTTCATCATCAAGGCCACCCAGGAGCTTCAGGAAGCAAGGGCTATGCGCGGCGACCGCCGCCCACCTGGTGCAGCTCCCCATCCAGGCGAGGGTGGCGAGATGCGCGCCTACATAGACATCCCAGGTCTCAATAGGGCCGCATCTTAGGAGCGCTTCTGGCCTTCATGTGTTGGGCAGTTTGGCCTGCCTCACAGCTATGTTCGCATGCCGTTTGGCCTGCCGAGCGTGGCAGCCGCCTTCCAGCGCAACCTACGGAGCATCCTGGCAGCTCAGAAGGCCAGGCATCATGCTATCCTAGCGAAGATGGAAACGGTCCTCAAGGAGCCACCTGAGCCCCCAGAGCCCCCCGAGGCTCCGGATCCTGGCGGCTCATCAGGAGCGACTTCTTCAGCGCGCGCCTTCAGCTACCCCGACACTCCTTCAACAACGAAGCCAGGTGACATTTTCCAAGTTTATTCAGCTGGGAGCGCCCCTCGGGCTGCATTATTCCTAGGTCGCATGGGCCTTCCCCTGCGGCGTGTATCCATTTGCATCTTTAGCTTACTTTACGGGGGGCGCCCCTCGGGCCGCATCATCCCCAGGCTGCTCGGGTTCGTCCCAATGGCATGTATCATTCTCGCATCTATTTATAGTCACCCCTTGCTTGATTGTCACTCGCAGCGGCCGCCCGCGTCGCCGATCGGCCCCTCGCTCATCCCACAACTGGGGCTATCCATGCTGGCACGGCGCTTGTGCTCGGGTCCGTCCCTGCAACGCTGACAAATCTGAGCGGACGAGCTCTGGCTCGCGGCATGCCCGCGCAAGTCACCTCACCAGACCCACAGTGCCTTCATCTTCTTGCGGAACGACCAGTGGCAGACCGGCAACCATGGTTGCGATTTGTACCCTTCTTCGCGCTAACCTACAGGAACCTCCCGAGGGCGACAGCAGGCGGTACCGCAGGCTCCCTCTTTTCTCATGCAATTCGCTTGCGCGTTAAAGGGGGGCTCATGAGCATCGTGACTCAGGAGCTCTTACTGGCTCTCTAGCCCTCACCCCTGGCCTTGACCATGGCATCACGATTGATCTAGCATACCAACGGCGGCTGAGCTCGCTCGAGGGCCGGGACCCGAGGACGTAGAGCACACGGAAGATCATGGGAAAGAGGGGAAGACTCGCACGGGCCTAACCTGGCTACGTTATGGCCGTCGACGAGCGAGCCTGGCGCTGCACAAGGAATCAACTCTGGACTGCCAAGATAAGTTTCGCACCCGGTTCGGCCGAGCGCTACGCCATAAGATTCCCACCTCTTGCAGCACTGTTGCGGTGACGTCGCCTCCCTTTCCCACCTTTAGGTAGCTGCTTGCATGCTAAAGGGGACCTCTTGAGCATCGCACCTCAGGAGCTCTAACTGGACCTCGGGCCGCTCACCTCCTGGCCTTGACCACGGCATGGCAACCTCGCATACCGGCGACGGCTGCAGCCTGCTTGGGGACCGGGACCTGTCAGCGTAGAGCACCAAGCTACCGGAAAGTCGGAAAGGGGAGACCGAGCCAAAGCAGGACATGCATTCGTGAATCTTCATAACAAGGACGATATCAACAAAAGGCATTGCAGACCCTTTACACGCCCCCATGGGGTCCATCTTGATTCCTCGCAGGGAACAAAAGAAGGAAGTTCTAGGAGCCCTATCTACACGCGCCAACGCCGCCGATGCCATCATGAACAGTGGGCCACGGGAGGCCGGCGCCAATGTCATCCAGATCAGCGGCCGCGGCTATCGGACGCCGTCGTTGTACACATAGCTATCGTCGCTCGTCTCCGGAGTCTCGTCGGGCTCGGGAGAGTCGCTAGACCACCAGGAGCCACCACTGTTGCTGGAGGAGCTGTCAGCAAAACCAAGGGCAGGCTGAGCACCTGCCGCCGCAGCATCTTGGAGCCCCCCTTTAGGACAGCACTCTAAGCGGCGGCCTTCCTCTTCGAAGACCTTGAAGAACAGTGTGGAGGCGCTGTCGTACTCGAAGTGGATGGCGAGCGCCCCCTCCACGCGACAGACGCGGGCGACCTCACCCCATCTGCGGGTCATGAAGACCTTGCCAGGGGAGACGAACTCAACCTCCGCCCCCGTTGCCATGGTGCTGCACTTAGCGTGATGCAACCACTGCTCCAGCGGCCCCCTCGGCAGCATCACCTCGGTGAAGAACAGCGGGAAACGGATTCACACTCTCGGTGGCATCGCCGCCCACACCACGAGTTCACCCGAGGAGCCCTCGTGTGGGTTTGCGGGGCGGCGGCCCGCACCGCCACCGCATGGCCACTCGACCATGGTGCGGGGGGCGTCGGTCCCTGCTACCTCCTATGGAGCCCTCTTACTAGGCGTACAAAGGCAGTGGATAGCCCGGGGGACGCCGTTCGTGCCAAAGCCTCAACACCTCTGGCCTCAGGGCTACAGCGCAGCGGCGGGCCAGCCTCTTCTTCGGCGGAAGCGGCCCCGGCTCGTCGTGGGGTGCTTTTCCCTTTTCTGTGGCTGAGAACCTCTGTATTGACGCCATAGGTGATGCGGCACAGCAGCAAAGCAAGGAGGAAGTAGAAGAAGCAGGAGGAGTGAAGGAAGAGATGGGCGAAGGGGGCTCCGCCCCACTTCTCATATATAGCTTGGCCAACCGCCGGCCTCCATGATCTAACGTAATAATGACCCTTTTTCTGCATGCAACAGGGACTCATGAAGTCAGGCAGTTGCCGAGGCAGCGTGGGGAAGCGGAGACGCCCACGTCCCATCAATCGACACGCGTCAACTGACGCCGCAGCCCGTTGGGGCCCACGGTGCTCCGCAGTTGCCTCTTGGCCTCGCCTCGAAGCCAAGCCCGAGCGCACCTTGGGCCCGGGGGCTACTGTCGGCGTCCTGGGAACGGGGGTCCCCAGACTTGCCTGCCTGCGGCCCACGGCGTGGATCCATCAGTCGCCCTGTACGGGCCATCTTCATCGGCGTACACCAAAGACCCTCGCGAGGGGCCAAGCCTTGTGAGGCGGTTAACACAAGACCTCCTCGGGGGCGGCCTCACCAGGCTGGCTCACGAGGGGCAAAGAGATCAAGGCGGGGGGCACCTCGCGAGGTCCCTGTGACATAAGCCATGATGGCCAAGGCTATCTAATCAGTATGCAATGACTGATTTTCCATTGTGGTGACCCCTTGATCTCTAAAAGGAGGGTCGTGACAACCTAAGAAAGGATTCGGACCTTTGTAAAGTCGTGCACGTATAGCTGCTCTCATCCTGAGGTAACCTTGCCGGACTAGAGCGATGCGTCTCCACCCCGGTGCTCTCATCAATCCACCAAAGGAGGTGGTTTTACACCTCGCGATGGCCTGAACCTAGGTAAAAACTCCTCGTGTGATTGTTGTCGTGCTGGTCTGCACCCTACGCTCTTTGTGCAATGTGTTCTTCCCCCTACCGAAGCACAAGGGGCAGATGGCCCCATAGGTGGTCTTGTTTTCCCATGACATACGGCCCTATCGATCTTTCGGCGTGTTAAATATTAAGTTGAGTAGCCCAATTAAGGTCCACTTTAACTACCCATGTTTGTTCGTTCGGATGGCATCCAGGTAATGTTTGGGCGTGTTTGCCCTCGTTCCAACAATATAGCATATACAAAGAATTATCCTACTCTATACTATCACCTCTAAAAAACCTACACTATACAATAAAGAGACGAAGGCATAGAAACGAAGAATAATCCTACACTATACAATAAATAAATTATAACAAATTATACCCACTGGGCATTATATTTCGGTTCCAGTGATAATAAAGCATACACAAACAGCAAATTACATACACTGGGCAAATAAAGCTCATACATCATAGACACACATCAATATAACTTACCATTTGAACGATAATATCTTTAGAAAATAGGATTGGCCGGATTCAGATAGCACAAATTTCAGTCTGCAAGATCTCCAATTACTTTGTGGTTACCTCAGTGTCTTGTTTCATTTTTTTACTCCTGCATCTAATACCTGCAACTCCAGTCTCAACATGTTGGTTGCATGTTGAGAATCATGTACATGTTGTCTTGCCACCTCTACTTGATGCTCGAGAACATCAGCACATTCCAATTCCGATCCATAATCATTTGGTAACGGCCATGCCGCACCGCTCTCGGATCTTTGTGTTGATGTCACTTCATCCTGACATGTTTCTGTAATTACACATGACTAGGGCAAAAATATAGTTACAGTAATGAAGCGAGTAAGATAGACTATTTTGTACATGATAAGACAGTACTAAAAATAATGTTACACGTCATGAAGCATAAGAAAGTGATATTTTAAAAATTATAAAAATGGTAGTCTGTGCAGCCCGCATACAGAAATCTCTCTTAGCTCACCAAAGGAGTGATAACCCACAAGTATAGGGAATCGCAACAGTTTTCGAGGGTAGAGTATTCAACCCAAATTTGTTGATTCGACACAAGGGGAGCCAAAGAATATTCTCAAGTAATAGCAGCTGAGTTGTCAATTCAACCACACCTTGAAACTTAATATCTGCAGCAAAGTGTTTAGTAGCAAAGTAATATGATAGTAGTGGTAATGGTAGCAAAAAGGTAATAGTAGTAAAAGCAATGTTTTTGGTATTTTTGTAGTGATGATAGCAATAGCAACGGGAAAGTAAATAAGCGAAGAACAATATATGGAAAGCTCGTAGGCAATGGATCAGTGATGGAGAATTATTTCGGATGTGGTTCATCATGTAACAGTCATAACCTAGGGTGACATAGAACTAGCTCCAGTTCAATGATATAATGTAGGCATGTATTCCGAATATAGTCATACGTGCTTATAGAAAAGAACTTGCATGACATCTTTTCTCCTACCCTCCCGTGGCAGTGGGGTCCTTACGGAAACTAAGGGATATTAAGGCCTCCTTTTAATAGAGAATCGGAACAAAACATTAACACATAGTGAATACATGAACTCCTCAAACTATGGATCATAACACATAATAGGTGACTATAGACTTGCAAGATAGGATCAAGAACACTCATATATTGATGAAAACATAATAGGTTCAGATCTGAAATCATGGCACTCGGGCCCTAGTGACAAGCATTAAGCATAGCAAAGTCGTAGCAACATCAATCTCAGAACATAGTGGACACTAGGGATCAAACCCTAACAAAACTAACTCGATTACATGATAGATCCCATCCAACCCATCACCGTCCAGCAAGCCTATGATGGATTTACTCACGCATGGCGGTGAGCATCATGAAATTGGTGATGGAGGATGGTTGATGATGACGATGGCGACGGATTCACCTCTCCGGAGCCCCGAACGGACTCCAGATCAGCCCTCCCAAGAGGTTTTAGGGCTTGGCGGCGGCTCCGTATCATAAAACACGATGATTTCTTCTCTCTGATTTTTTTCTCATCGAAACTCAATATATGGAGGTGGAGTTTGGAGTCGGAGAGGCAACAGGGGGCCCACGAGGTAGGGGGCGCGCCCCCACCCTCGTGGCAAGGTGGTGGGCCCCTGGCCTTCATCTTTGGCAGGTATTTTTCTTATTTTCTGAAAAGTGGCTCCGTGAAGTTTCAGGTCATTCCGGGAATGTTTGCTCCTGCACATAAATAACACCATGGTAATTCTGCTGAAAATAGCGTCAGTCCGGGTTAGTTCCATTCAAATCATGCAAGTTAGAGTCCAAAACAAGGGCAAAAGTGTTTGGAAAAGTAGATACGTTGGAGACGTATCAAGGAGCATGATGTTGGAGCCAAATCGAAAACACAGACGGGTTACAAATTTAGACCACATGCAGCTACCGAACATTACATATATAGGATGGGTCTACTCTAATAACACCCTTAAGGCCCTTATTTTGATAACACCTCCTTATTCTGCTAACACTTCGAATGCAAAAATTCATCAGTGCGAACCCACGCGAGCTGCACCAACAAAACAAAACTCCTGGCCCACCACCGCACGTCCACCACCCATCCCCACAAACACCCTGATCCGCTCCACCTTCCTCCTCCTGCCCCGAGCCGCCCTACACCACCAAGCGATGCCAGAGCCCCACCCCACCCACGCCGCCGGAGCCCCGCCCAACCACATGCCAGCGGAACCCTGCCGCACCACTCACGACGAACCCCCACTGCATGACACCTCCTCCCGCCATGGCAAACACCTCCAGATTCCGGCTAGCCATGGCCTCCCCACGACGCGCCGCTGATGGATCCAGCCACCTACGGCCTACTCATGGTGCGCCACCAGTGGATCTAGCCATCCACGACCTCCCTTTATTTGTCGTCGCTGGATCCGGCCATCTCGGGCGCCGCCCCACCATGGTGGTTGGGCCTCCCTTGATCCCCCTCCCTCGGGCGCCGGCCAGTGTCACACCCGGACCTGACCCCTCCCTGTTCCTCCACCTCCTCCCTCCCATCCTGTTGCATCTCTCCCCGGCTCTTCCTCTCCGGCGACGGCCCAAAATCCATGCCTCTCGAGCTGCCACGGGGTCCTCCTCTCCGTCCACAGCCAGGCGTAGGCCGAGCGCATCGTCTCCGACCTGCTTTGGCATCCACGGCCCACGTGCCACCCCTGGACATCGGCGCATGACGGCAACCTTGTTCTACTCGCGTGAACTACAAAGGGGAACGGGATATTTGCTCACATGCCCCCTCAGCGCGAGATTCTTCTCTTCTAGCGAGGACAAACGACCTCGATCTGGCGTTTCCTCTCCTCACCGTCGTGCCCTTCTCAGTCTGGTGCCGTCCGCTGCAGGGAGATGGGAGAAACTCCTAGCACCGGCCCTGTGTCATTCGAGCGGTAAAGCCCCCTTGCAGTTTGCGACATGTATGAGTGCAGTATGGTAGTCGCGTTGGTGTAGTCCGCTGGCCTCCAGCAGGGGATGCAACTCTTTTGGTGGGTGAAGTGCAGTGCACGACGAGCACCAATGCAGTGTCGTGCTCTTCAATTCTTCAGATTTCTTTTGTGTAGTTCTGTTTGGAGGTTCCTAGCCGCCTCATAGCCCTGGTAGTCTCCCACCTCCCTACTTCCATTCTCTTTGGCCGCCCCATAGCTGTGGACGCACGGTTCCGGCCGCCAACCCATCCCCACGCCGACGCGCCAGACGGCAACAACACAACATCACTAGAGGTGAGCGCCCTCCTCTCTCTCTCCTTTCCTACATGCTCCTCACGTCTCCCTCACATCTCGCTTGTGCCCCCAGGTGGCGCCATGTCCATCTTAATCTTGTCCCTGCATCACTCCATTGATCCCATTTGATCGCGACCTCCCTGGCGACCAAGTGTTGCGGCCCACTTTTTTCTTTTTGTAGTTCATAAAGTTTCTTTTGTAGTGTGTGTGTAGTTCAGTGTGAGCTCAGACGAAGACACAGATCAGTCCACCATGTTCTCTAATGCAAAAAATAGAGGAGAAACCAATTATAAAAAAGAAACACAAGACGTAGTTTGCTCTCTCTCGGTGGACTTCTCTCCTGCATGCAGTTCTTTAAGAATTTGATTGATGTCCTGTATTGTGGGTCGTGGAGTTTGATTGATGTCCAAGTAAAGTTCATAGAAAAATGTTTGTTTAGATTTGAAGTGCGGTCCATAGTATAGAGGAGTTTACTTTTGTAAATAAATTGTAAAGATGAGTTCACTTTCTATTATTTTTTGGACGAATTGTTTTGCAAAATTTGTATCGACATAGTTTATAATTTGTTAAAAACCAGATGTTGAAAGCATGATGTAGTTTCACTGTTAAAAAACCTTCGTTATGGCAAAAACCATGCAGTTTGTTCTAATTTGGGTCGTGGCTCACTTCCTCCAATGCAAATTTGTATTTCACTTGTTCCTATGTGGCGTTGCGTGTTCCAAAAAGGTGAATTCTATCGGCACTTGCAGTGCATTTCGTTGTCGTGTGCGGTTCACTACCACTTGGCCTCGCAGTTGAGATGAAATTATAAAGAGAAAATGCTAGCCAAAATTAAAAATAATGTAGTTCCCTTTGTCGACATTGCAATGTGTTTCATTTTGTAGTGAGTCAAGTGATTCACCCTGTAAAACAAAGATTGTCGAAAAAGTACGAAGTTCACTACTCTCTTCCATGCGATTTGCTACTCTTATCTTCTAGTGCAAAACACAAGAGAAAAATGTGTCAAAAAATCGTGGTTCACTTTGATCCGCTCCGAGGTTCACTTCTCCTCACGTGGTTCACTACTCTCGTGCACACAATTCAGAGCGCAAGGAGAGAAAAATGGTGTAAAAGAAAGTTAGAAAAAAGACAAAAAAGTCATGAAGTTTTGTTTTGGTAGTGTCACGGTTCACTTTCTGTAGTGTTCGCGATTCACTTACTCCCAATGTGAAGTGCAGAAAATTGTTACTGAAACGTCAAGAAGAAAGTAATGCGGTTCCTTCTCGATGGTGCTTGCGGTTCACTTGCGCCCAGTGTGAAGTGTGGTCCACTTCCTCGCCTGAGAAAGTTTATGTCTGAATAAAAGAAATCATGAAGTTCGCTTGCCCGTCTGACGCAGTGCGGTTTTCTGTCTGGAGCAGTGCAGTCTTCTATCTGATGTAGTACACGCATCAATTTTGTTGTCGTGAAAAACAAAGTGTTTGCATTTTGGTAAAACCGAAACTGCTCTTAAACCGTAAGAAATTAAAAAGAGTGTTCTACATGAATCATTTTGCATTGTTCCGGTGAGCAGTTTGAACAGTTTAAGAGCAGTTTCATGTAGAACACTCTTTTGAATCATTTTGATGATGATGATCACGATTACAAAGACGCTCTATCTCGAGAGTTCTTGAGTTGTCTGTCTAAACCTAACTTGTCTCGCCTGTGGAACCTGTCCCTCTTGGGGTGCCCTGCCCCTCCTTATATATGTTGAAGGGGCGGCTTAGATGACTAGTCCTATTAGGATTAGGATTACTCTATTACAAGTGCAGTCCTAGTATTTCTTCCTTTGTAAGGGAATATTCCTTATGCTTTCCTCTTAAGCCGGCCTATCATAACATAAGCCGTCCTTCCTTGAACCGCCTACTAGGCCTCTGGGTCTTGTCGCTCCTCTAACCCACTGGCCAGGTCATCAATGAGTCACCTGGCTCGGCCGGGTCATCAGTGAGTGGAGAGATCCGGGCGGGTCACTTTGTGAGTCGCCAAGTTAGGCCGGGTCATACATCCACCCGGGTCATACCGCGGGGTATATCCCCGACAATGGCCTAGCTACATTTACTATGAAGTATCTCAACTAGTATGTAATCACGATCCTAGTAATGATAGGGAGGCTAATGATGCGAATATGCATTTGGTTGTGACATTTATGACATTGACAACTCTACCATAGCAAGAAGCAGTTTCACACTGTTCACTACTATAACATGTTTAAGATATTTAAAACTAGACTACATCTACAATGAGTGAACAGACACATTAAAATGTGTTTACATACATCTGATTTACAAAAAACTTAGAACATCATATAGTAGTGAGCGGAGGGTTTTTTAATCAATGGCCCAATGACTATGTTACAGGTGAAGAACCCTACGCAAGCACAATGTCAGACAAATAGGATGTCCTAGTAATTGTAATACAGTGACTTACCATAACTGGTTGAACAGGCTCAGCGTTGCTCCTTCTTCTCTTGCAAGGTTCTTTCCTAACATCTTGTACATGGAAATCCTCAATCTTATCTTCATTTCACCCCCTCTGCAAGGTGATACAAACTAGTTACTGGTCTCCTTGGAAGATAAATATGCAAACTTTCCAGTCTGTGAACAACACCAAAGGATGAGTTTATAATAAAACGACACCACATAATGAAACATGCCACATTTATTGCACACAATGAAATGTGCATTTACTATGTGTGCGTTGTGTAAAAACTAGGCATACCTTCGAACTGGACCTTCGAGTACTCTTGGAGAGCCAACTTTAGTGTATATCGAAACCTTTATGTCACCTATGAGTTATACAAGCCCCCACTACATCAGCCCTTAGTGTTTAAATCGTTGACAAGCTTTGTTAGGTCAAGAACAACAAGTAATCAAAGCAAACAATCCTAGTATGGTTGGCTGATACAAAAAGCAATTGAACATATGTGTGAGCAAATCTTGCACAACACTGAATTATATATCAAGAAAAGAAGAATAGAAGGAGGCTTAAAGACCATCACTTGACTGACCAGATTTAAGGGGAATTTAAACATCATGTGCAACGTATGAACTAACATAAACATTGCATATTTTTGATTCTGTAATGAAATGCACATGTATTAGGTTATGCCATGTATGATGCCTAAATGTACATTATAGCAGGCATGAGTGATTTATCATTGCACGCACAATTGAATTACAGGTTAAGGGCCAGTTTTACTCCGCCTTTTCGGAGCTTATTGTCCAAATAATCCATAAAAGATGCAAAGAATTCGTTTTTGAGTTTGGGCTTGGGCTTAACTTATTTTGCTTTGTGGGGGTGCTTCGAGTAGAAGCTCACTAAAAAATGAAGGGAAGGGGAATAGCGAAATGACTCTGTTATCTGCCTATATTACACTCCAAATGCCACTGCTCACGCACACATCACACCTGACCCTCAAGTAAAAACAAATGCACAAGTGTTCATTGCCCTACCCGCTTGCATATCCTCTCTCTTTCCCTCTACCTCGATCACTTACCTGCAACGTGATGACCCACAAGTATAGGGGATCAATCGTAGTCCTTTCGATAAGTAAGAGTGTCGAACCCAATGAGGAGCATAAGGAAATGACAAGTGGTTTTCAGCAAGGTATTTTCTGCAAGGTATTTTCTGCAAGTACCGAGTAGTTTGATAGCAAAATAATTTGTAACGAGCAAGTAACGATAGTAGTAACAAAAGTGCAGCAAGGTAGCCCAATCCTTTTGAGGCAAAGGACAGGCCAAAATGGTCTCTTATGATGAGCAAAGCGTTCTTGAGGGTACACGGGAATTTCATCTAGTCACTTTCACTATCTTGGTTTGAGTTGTGTTCACTACTTTGATAATTTGATATGTGGGTGGATCGGTGCTTAGGTGCTGTTCTTACTTGAACAAACCTCCTACTTATGATTAACCCCCTTGCAAGAATCCGCAACTATGAGAAAAGTATTAAGAATAAATTCTAACCATAGCATTAAACTTTTGCATTCAATCGGTCCCTTAGGGAATAGCGCATAAACTAGGGTTTAACCTTCTGTCACTCTCGCAACCCATCATCTAATAACTACTCCACAATGCATTCCCTTAGGCCCAAATATGGTGAAGTGTGATATAGTCAACATTCATATGACACCACTAAGGGAATCAAAACATACATACCATCAAAATATCGAACACATATCAAGTTCACATGATTACTTGCAACAAGATTTCTCCCGTGACCTCAAGAACAAAAGTAACTACTCACAAATGATAATCACGCTCAAGATCAAAGGGGTATTAAATAGCATATTGGATCTGAACATATAATCTTCCACCAAATAAACCATATAGTAATCAACTACAAGATGTAATCAACACTTCTAGTCACCCACAAGTACCAATCTACAGTTCCGGTACAAAGATTGAACACAAGAGATGAACTAGGGTTTCAGAGGAGATGGTGTTGTTGAAGACGTTGATGGATATTTCCCTCCGCAAGATGGGGAAGTTGTTGGTGATTATGATGACGGTGATTTCACCCTTCGGGAGGGATGTTCCCCTGGCGGAATCAGTCCGCTGGAGGGCAAAAGTGCTCCTGCCCAAGATCTGCCTCGAGACGGTGGCGCTTGATCCCGAAAGTCCTCTCCTGATTTTTTTTCTAGGTCAAAATGACTTATATACTAGAAGATGGGCAGCGGAGGTGGGCTGGGCTAAGCATAACCCACCAGGGTGCGCCTGGCGGGCCTGGCGCGCCCTGGTGTCTTGTGCTCACCAGGTGGCCCCCTCCGGTAGTTATTTGCTCCAGTATTTCTTATTTATTACATAAAAATTCCTTGTGAAGTTTCAGCTCATTTGGAGTTGTGTGGAATAGGTAACCTGACATAGCTTTTTCAGGTCCAGATTTCCAGCTGCTGGAATTCTCCCTCTTTGTGTGTACCTTGCATATTATGAGAGAAGAGGCAATAGAATTACTCCAAAAAACATTATTATGCATAAAACATTGCAAATAATAGTAGATAAAACATGATGCAAAATGGATGTATTAACTCCCCCAAGCTTAGACCTCGCTTGTCCTCAAGCGAAAACCAAAATCGAAAAACATGTCCACATGCTTAGGGAGAAAGGTGTCGATAAAAACAAAATACGGAAATAGAAGCATCATGTAAATTATTATAACAGCAACAAACTTTAGCATAAAACTTTTATCATAGAACTTTTATCATAGACTTCTCATGAATAAGTAAAAATTCATTCATCGAAGTATAAAGCATAAACTCTATTGGAAACCAATAAACTATGTTCTAAGTCAACTTTGCAACTACAATTCATCATGTTTTCAGGAAGGGTCACGTATCAGAGCCTTTAGGCAAGTCCACATACTCAACCATCATATAGTCTTGTATGATTTCTAACACTCAATGCATACACGTGAACAAAACATTTGAACTGGACATATAGAAAGATAGGGGCTTATAATTTCGCCTCCCAACATATTCACCTCAAGGGTGAATCTCAACAATAATAACGCATGCTACCCATATTCAACTGTACATATCTGCCTAGATCTTTCCTCGCCACATGATGCTTGCCAAAAGAGAAAAATAAATAGGAATAGAGAGAAAAACTTTGACTCTTGCATGAAACTAAATACATAAAAGTAAAAGATAGGCCCTTTGCAGAGGGAAGCAGAGGTTGCCATGCGCTTTTTGTTTGTATGCTCAATCCCTTAGTGCAAGAGAACGTCACATTATATTGCCCCTTATGATAGCAACCTTTATTATGCAGTCTGTCGCTTTTATTGTTTGCCATCACAACTTCGTACAACGCTCAATTTTCTCTTACACTAAATGATCTAACACTTTTAGAAGCAATTTTTATTGCCTTATTGCACCAATGACCACTTACTTGAAGGACCTTACTCAATACTTAGGTACGTATGATGGACTCTTGAAAATAAGATTTGGGTTTAAGAGTTTTTGGATGCACAAGTAGTATCTCTACTTGGTGTAGAATTTTTGGCTAGCGAAGATAGGGGGCAAGCACCACATGTTGAAGGATCTATGAGAATATAACTTCTATGTGAATATATACAAACATAAATCATTATGTTGTCTTCCTTGTCCAACGTCAACAATTTAGGCATATAATATTTTGATGGGGGCTCACAATCACAAAAGATTTCCAAGATAGTGTATTTGCATGTAAATCTTCTCTTCCCTTATTAATTCTTTCATGAATTGGATCATTGACCAATGCTATGTTTGTCAATCTCTAATAAAATTTTCTACTTATACTCTTCCTTATGTGGTGTCATTACTTACCATAAGATTAGCATCTGATATTTTTCATTCATTTCCTTTCTTTTTATTTAAATATGAAGGTAAAGAAGACAAAAGTCAAACTAAACTTTATTATATATCTCGCACACGATTACTAAGATAGATCACTAAGCAAACTCTCGAAAAGAAAGGATCAAACTAAAATCTTATTCATCTAAAGAAAAAGATAACTATGGATCGAACTAAGATAAGTAAAGGCATAGGACAGTGTAGGTGATATGATACCGGGGCACCTCCCCTAGTTTGGCACAAGCCAAGGGGAGTGCCCATAACCGATACTCAATTTTCTTTTGGTGATGAAGAAGGAGGTGGTGGTGATGAAGTAGAGGCGATCTTGTCCTTCATGATCAAGAGATTATCCAATCGACGGATGACGCTTCAGAGGGCGATAATGTGCTCTTGCAATAGAATATTTTCACGGGTGAGATATTTATTTTACACACGAATCGTTTCGATGATCCGAAAAGCTTCAATCCTAGTGGGGGTGAGATGATCATAGTAAGGTTTAAGGATATCGTCTTCTTCTCCCCAGCAGGCCAGGCATTCTCAACCACAGGCGCTTGATCTCGGATAGCCTCCTTGCTCTGTTCCCCTTTGACAACTTCTATGGGCTCTTCTCTCTTCAGCTCGATCTTCATCAACCAAGCATCCCCTTCCATGTTGTTGCAGGAAGAAGAAGACATGATGCCTGGCTCAATAGATCTGACCGAAAACAACAAGAAAAGAAAACAAAAGATTTCTCCGTGATATAGTGGTCAATAGGTTCGGGGGGTATATAAAGAATTTTTATCTTGGGAAACAAGCAAATGGGAGAAAAACGGAGTCTGGAAGGTACCAGAGGTGGGCACAACCCACCTAGGCGTGCCCTGGTGTCTTGTGCCCACTAGGGTCACCTTCCTAGTAGTTTCTTATTTTCCTATTTTTTTATATTCCAAAATGGAAAGAAAATATTTTTGCAGATTTTTTGGAGTCCGTTTTCTTACCGTATCACGTACCACCTCCTTTTCACGATTCTGGAGTGTTCTGGAAGGTTTCTTTTATGTGTTCTTCCAGTGTCATAGTTTGGATAATATTGCTTTCAACATTAATGGGTGTACCTGAGATATAATGTTTTATTCGTTGCCCATTAACAACCTTCGGGTTAGTACCTTCAACATTATTTATTTTGATAGCTCTAGATCGATAAACTTCCTCGATAACATAGGGTCCTTCCCATTTGGAGAGGAGTTTTCCTGCAAAGAATCTAAAACGAGAGTTGTACATAGGAACATATTCTCCAACCTTGAACTCAGGCTTTTGAATTCTTTTATCATGCCATCTTTCAACTTTTTCTTTAAATAACTTGGCATTTTCATAAGCTTGGGTTCTCCATTCATTTAATGAGCTAATATCAAATAACCACTTCTCACCAGCAAGTTTGAAATCATAGTTAAGTTCTTTGATTGCCCAATAAGCTTTATGTTCTAACTCAAGAGGCAAATGACAAGCTTTTCAATAAACCATTTTATAAGGAGACCTAACCATAGGATTTTTATATGATGTTCTATAAGCCCAAAGTGCATCATCTAATTTCTTAGACCAATTCTTCCGGGAACTATTGATAGTCTTTTGCAAAATTAATTTTATTTCTCTATTGCTAAGTTCAGCTTGACCAGTAGACTGAGGATGATAGGGTGATGCAATTCTACGGTTAACATCATACTTGGCAAGCATTTTATGGAAAGCACCATGAATAAAGTGTGAACCACCGTCAGTCATTAAATATCTAGGGACTCCAAACCTTGGGAAAATAACTTCCTTAAGCATTTTAATAGAGGTATTGTGATCAATACTACTAGTTGGAATAGCTTCTACCCACTTAGTAACATAATCAACAACAACCAAAATATGAGTATACCCATTAGAGGAAGGAAAAGGTCCCATGTAATCAAATCCCCAAATATCAAATGGTTTTATCGCAAGTGAATAATTCATAGGAATTTCTTCACACTTACTGATATTACCCATTCTTTGACATTCTCACAACATAAGATGAACTGACGGCATCCTTGAAGAGAGTAGGCCAATAAAACCCAGATTGCAATACCTTGTGAGCAGTTCTGTCTCCCGCATGATGTCCTCCATAAGCTTTGGAGTGACATTTCCGTAGGATTTGTCCCTGTTCATGCTCAGGTACATAGCGTCTAATAATACCATCTACTCCTTCTTTATAAAGATGTGGGTCATCCCAAAAGTAATGTCTTAAATCATAGAAGAATTTTTTTTGTTGGTATGTGAAACTAGGTGGTAAACATTTAGCAACAATATAATTAGCATAGTCAGCATACCAAGGAGTGTTATGAGAAACATTTATTGCAGCTAATTGCTCATCAAGAAAACTATCATCAATAGGTAGTGGGTCATCAAGAACATTCTCAATCCTAGAAAGGTTATCAGCTACGGGGTTCTCCGCTCCTTTTCTATCAGTGATATGCAAATCAAATTCTTGTAGCAAGAGAACCCATCGAATAAGTCTAGGTTTGGCACCTTTCTTTTCCATAAAATATTTAATAGCAGCATGATTGGTGTGAACAATTACTTTTGAATCTACAATATAGGATCTAAATTTATCGCAAGCAAACACCACGGCTAGAAATTCTTTTTCAGTAGTAGCATAATTTCTCTATGCACTGTCTAGAGTTTTACTTGCATAATGAATAACATTTAATTTCTTATCAACTCTTTGTCCTAGAACAGCACCAACTTCATAATCACTAGCATCACACATAATTTCAAAAGGCAAGTTCCAATCAGGTGGTTGAATAATAGGTATAAAATTTAAGGCTTTCTTGAGTGTTTCAAAGGCTTCTAAATAATCATCATAAAAACAAAAGGAATATCCTTTCCCAAAACATTTGTAAGAGGCCTAGAAATTTTAGAAAAGTCCTTGATAAATCTCCTATGGAAACCGGCATGACCAAGGAAACTATGAATACCTTTGATAGCTTTTGGACATGCCATTTTCTCAATTGCGTCAACCTTAGCTTTGTCCTCCTCAGTACCTCTTTCAGAAATTTTATGGCCCAAAACAATACCTTTGTTAACCATAAAGTGGCACTTCTCCACATTCAAGACGAGATTTGTTTTCTCACATCTCTGCAAAACTCGATCAAGATTTCTTAAACAATCATCAAAAGACTTTCCATAAAAAAAGTCATCCATGAAAACCTCAACAATCTTTTCACAAAAGTCAGATAATATAGAAGTTGTACATCTTTGAAAGGTAGCCGGTGCATTGCATAAACCAAAAGGCATACGTCTATAATCTTAAGTTCCAAAAGGACAAGGAAAAGTGGTCTTTACTTGATCAGGTTGACAAAAAGGTATTTTTGAAATAGAATTTCCATCAAGGAAACAAAAATGTGTGTGCTTAGATAATCTTTCTAGAATTTGATCAATAAAAGCTAGAGGGTAATGATCTTTTCTAGTTGCTTTGTTTAATTTTCTAAAATCAATTATCATTCTATAGCCTGTAACAATTCTTTGTGGAATAAGTATATTCTTATCATTAGGAACAACAGTAATACCTCCTTTCTTAGGGACACAATGAACGGGACTTACCCATCTACTATCGGCTATAGGTGTAACACCCCGGATGTAATTTACCTTATCTGTACTCCAACTCTTGCCGTTCCGGCACTAAGTTATTCTATTTCCTCGTTGTCGGGTTTTCGTCTCTGTGTGTTGTTGTCTTTGTCATGCATCTCATATCTTGTCATCATGTGCATTGAATTTCCATACGTGTTCATCTCATGCATTCGAGCATTTTCCCCGTTGTCCGTTTTGCATTCGGCGCTCCTATGTCACCCGGTGTCCCTTTCTACCTCTTTTCGTGTGCGGGTGTTAAACATTTTCGGATTGGACCGAGACTTGTCATGCGGCCTTGGTTTACTACCAGTAGACCGCCTGTCAAGTTTCGTTCCATCTGGACTTCGTTTGATACTACAATGGTTAACCGAGGGACCGAAAAGGCCTCGTGTGTGTTGCAGCCCAACACCCCTCCAAACTGGCCGAAAACCCACCTAAACTTCTGCCATCATCTAGATCGTTCGATCACGATCGCGTGGCCGAAAACCGCACTCCATTTGGAGCTTCCTAGCTCCCTCTACCTCTATAAATAGGTCCTTCCCCGAAATTCCGGATCAGATCCACCCCTAACCCTAGTCCCCTTCGTCCTCAGCGCGCCAGACATTGTCCGCCGGCATCGGACAAACCGCCGCACGCCAACCACCTCTTGCCACGTGTCCCCGCCGGATCCCGCGCCACCGAAGCCCGCCGGGCCCGTAGCCGGCCCTCGCACGCCGCCTCCTGGGCCGAGGAGCCTCGCGCCTGCGCCCGCGACCCCGGCGCCGTCCTCCTCGCGTCCGGCCGCCCGAGGCGCCCGGCGCCGCCGCCCACCATCTCCGACCGCCGAGCTCCGCCAGTGCCGCGCCCGGCGACGGCAGCCGCGCCACCTCACCGCCTCCTCGCCGCCCCTCTTCGCCCTCGCCGCCCCGGCATGCTCCGGCCGGAATCCCCAAGTCCGGCGATGTTCTCGGCTACTCCGCGAACCCCCACTGTTCCGGTGATCTCCTCGGTTCGCGTGCAACCAGATCCAGATCCACCGCGGGTTGACTTTTCCCACGAAACCCTAGCTAATTTGCATACTTTGACATGCAATAACTCTGCATCCGTAGCTCCGATTCGTGCGTGTAGCATATCAAAATGTTCGTCTCGACGAGTACATAGTTTCACCTCATTGTATCATTTTCATTTGAGTTCATCTTGATGCCCGAAATGCTGTTGGAAGAGGGCATGTGAGGAATTTGTCAGATCTGTTTCAGCAAATGGCCTTTTGTCATTTTTTCCATGATTAATGTGTGCATGCTATGATCCTGAGTGCTACATGTGTTTTGTTATATGCCATGCCATCTTTACATAGGTGATTGCCGTGTATTTTTGTGATATTTGTGGTGACTAGCACAAGCATGCAAAGTAGCGTAATCATTGATTCTGATTCCAGGGACTTAGAATTTCTCTAAGTCCTTGTCCTGTTTTTGTTTTTTTGCCATATGTTCATGTTGTTTCCTAGTGATCCGTGCCTCTTTTGAGGATGATCAGTAAGGATATTTTGTTACCATTATGGTGCTATATCCATCCATGTCTTTGTTTGCATTTATGGAGCACCCTAGCTTGAGTCAATCGAGCCCTACTTTTGCTATAAAATGATCCTGGCAGTTTGTTGACATGTTTAGCGATTTTGCCGAGGATGACGCTATTGACCCGTGCATGCTATGTTGTTGTTCTTGCCATGTCTAGCTTCTATGCCATGTCTTATTGATCGGTGTATGCTTAGACTGTCATGCCATGCTCTGTAGTGAGTGCATCGAGCTTGTAAACATGCCTACTTGCTGAACTATTTTGCATGCTGCAGTTTTTCACTAATTCTGAATATGTTTGTGTTTTTGCTATGTTCGCATGCTTGCAATTGTATTTTCCGATCCCTTTTGACTCAAGGTTACTAAGGGACTTTTGTTAAGTGCTTTGAGTAGCTTCATTCCATTCCTTGCTTTGCCATGTTAAGTTCCTGAAGCATGTAGTTTTCATGCTCTAAAGATTTCTTCCTGATGATAAATTCCAGACTTGTGTTAATTTCACAAAGTCTGAAACCTGTTATCATTTGCACTTTCGCCATTCTTGTTTGAACATGTTAATGGATTAATTAGCTATAGCTCAGTGTTCATCTTTTGTAAAGCATCATGAGTGGATCCCTGCCATGTATTTTGTTGTCATGTTTGAGTGCTGTAGCATATTTTACTTGATGCATTAAGATGGCTACTTGCTGATTATCGCAGACCAGTGCCATATTTGTTGTGCTTGCCATTTCCAAACCGTGTATCCGATTCCGGTGATCTTTATATCGATTTCAACTGAAAGCACCTCACCTTTCCAGTGGAACTCTTGGATTTCCATGTTGAGGCCAGGTTCAATCATTTCTTTTCAAATCATGCATATGCACCCCATACCGCATCCCGCATGTCGTACCATGTTTGCATCATATTGTTTGAGCATTGCACGTGGTTGATTGCATTACTTTTTGCTTGTTGTTCTTGCTTGGGTAGAGCCGGGAGACGAGTTCGTGAACGAGGAGTCCGTTGAGTTCGCTTTCGAGGATCAAGGCAACTCTGAGACCTTTGCATGCAAGATGACCATACCCTCGAAATCACTTCTATCTTTGCTTGCTAGATGCTCGATCTTTTGCTATGCCTATGCTACGATACCTACCACTTCCTAGCTCCCTCTACCTCTATAAATAGGTCCTTCCTCGAAATTCCGGATCAGATCCACCCCTAACCCTAGTCCCCTTCGTCCTTAGCGCGCCGGACATTGTCCGCCGGCGCCGGACACACCGCCGCGCGCCAACAACCTCTTGCCACATGTCCCCGCCGGATCTCGCGCCGCTGAAGCCCGTCGGGCCCGTAGCCGGCCCTCGCGCGCTGCCTCCCGGTCCGATGAGCCCCACGCCTGTGCCCGCGACCCCGCCGCCGTCCTCATCGCGTCCGGCTGCCCGAGGCGCCCGGCGCCGCCGCCCGCCATCTCCGGCCGCCGAGCTCCGGCGAGCTCCGCCAGTGCCGCGCCCGGCGACGGCAGCCGCGCCACCTCACTGCCTCCTCGCCGCCCCTCTTCGCCCTCGTCGCCCCGGCAAGTCTCCGACCGGAATCCCCATGTCCGGTGACGTTCTCGACTACTCCGGCAAACCCCCACTGTTCTGGTGATCTCCTCGGTTCGCGTGCAACCAGATCCAGATCCACCGCGGGTTGACTTTTCCCTCGAAACCCTAGCTAATTTGCATACTTTGACATGCCATAACATTGCATCCGTAGCTCCGATTCGTGTGTGTAGCATATCAAAGTGTTCGTCTCGACGAGTACATCATTTCATCTCATTGCATCATTTTCATTTGAGTTCATCTTGATGCCCGAAATGCTGTTCGAATAGGGCTATGTTAGGAATTTGTTAGATTTGTTACAGCAAATGGCCTTTTGTCATTTTTGCCATGATTAATGTGTGCATGCTATGATACTGAGTTCTACATGTGTTTTGTTATATGCCATGCCATCTTTACAGAGGTGCTTGCCATGTATTTTTGTGATATTTGTGGTGACTAGCACAAGCACGAAAAGTAGCGTAATCGTTGATGCTGATTTCAGGGACTTAGAATTTCTCTAAGTCCTTGTCCTGCTTTTGATTTTATGTCATATGTTCATGTTGTTTCCTAGTGATCCGTGTCTCTTTTGAGGATGATCAGGAAGGATGTTTTGTTAACATTGTGGTTATCTATCCATCCATGTCTTTGTTTGAATTTATGGAGCACCCTAGCTTGAGTCAATCGAGCTCTACTTTTGCTATAAAATGATCCTGGCAGTTTGTTGACTTGTTTAGCGATTTTGCCGAGTATGTCGCTATTGACCCGTGCATGCTACGTTGTTGTTCTTGCCATGTCTAGCTTCTATGCCATGTATTCTTGATGGGTGTATTCTTAGATTGTAATGCCATGCTCTGTAGTGAGTGCACCGAGCTCGTAAACATGCCTACTTGCTGAATTGTTTTGCATGCTCTAGTTTTTCACTAATTCTGAATCTGTTTGTGTTTTTGCTATGTTCGCATGCTTGCAATTGTATTTTCCGATCCCTTTTGACTCGAGGTCACTAAGGGACTTTTGTTAAGTGCTTTGAATAGCTTCATGCCATGCATTTCTTTGCCATGTTAAGTTCTTGTAGCATGTAGTTTTCATGCGTTAAAGATTGCTTCCTGATGATAAATTCCAGACTTGTGTTAATTTCACAAAGTCTAAAACCTGTTATCATTTGCACTTTTGCCATGCTTGTTTGAACCTGTTAATGGATGAATTAGCCGTAGCTCGGTGTTCATCTTTTGTCAAGAATCATGAGTGGATCCCTGCCACGTATTTTGTTGTCATGTTTGAGTGCTGTAGCATATTTTACTTGATGCATTTAGATGGCTACTTGCTGATTATTGTAGACCGGTGCCATATTTGTTTTGCTTGCCATTTCCAAACCGTGCATCCGATTCCGGTGATCTTTATATCGATTTCAACCGAAATAACCTCACCTTTCAAGTGGCACTCTTGGATTTCCATGTTGATGCCAGGTTCAATCATTCCTTTCCAAATCATGCATATGCACCCCATACCGCATCTTGCGTGTCATACCATGTTTGCATCATATTGTTTGAGCATTCACGTGGTTGATTGTGTTCCTTTTTGCTTGTTGTTCTTGCTTGGGTAGAGCCGGGAGACGAGTTCGTGAACGAGGAGTCCGTTGAGTTCGCTTTCGAGGATCAAGGCAACTCTGAGACCTTTGCATGCAAGATGACCATACCCTCGAAATCACTTCTATCTTTGCTTGCTAGATGCTCACTCTTTTGCTATGCCTATGCTACGATACCTACCACTTGCTTACCATGCCCCCCAAATTGCCATGTCAAATCTCTAACCCACTATGTCCTAGCAAACCGTTGTTTGGCTATGTTACCGCTTTGCTCAGCCCCTCTTATAGCGTTGCTAGTTGCAGGTGAAGATTGGAGATCGTTCCTTGTTGGAACATGTTTATTGTTGGGATATCACAATATTATCTTGTTTATCTTAATACATCTATATACTTGGTAAAGGGTGGAAGGCTCGGCCTTACGCCTAGTGTTTTGTTCCACTCTTACCGCCCTAGTTTTCCGTCATATCGGTGTTATGTTCCCAGATTTTGCGTTCCTTACACGGTTGGGTTATAATGGGAACCCCTTGACAGTTCGCCTTGAATAAAACTCCTCCAGCAATGCCCAACCTTGGTTTTACCATTTTCCACCTAGCCTCTTTTTCCCTTGGGTTTCCGGAGCCCAAGGGTCATCTTTATTAAACCCCCCTAGGCCAGTGCTCCTCTGAGTGTTGGTCCGACCGAGTAGACTGTGGGGCCACCTCGGGGCAACTTGAGGGTTGGTTTTACTCGTAGGATGTCTCATTTGAGTGTGCCTTGAGAACGAGATATGTGCAGCTCCTATCGGGATTTGTCGGTATATTCGGGCGGTGTTGTTGGACTTGTTTAACCATTGTCGAGGATGTCTTGTAACCGAGATGCCGAGTCTGATCGGATTGTCCTGGGAGAAGGAATATCCTTCGTTGACCGTGAGAGCTTGTGATGGGCTAAGTTGTGAATCCCCTGCAGGGATTTGAACTTTCAAAAACCGTGCCCGCGGTTATGGGCAGATGGGAATTTGTTAATGTCCGGTTGTAGATAACATGAAACTTAACTTAATTAAAATGCACCAACTGCATGTGTTACCATGATGGTCTCTTCTCGGCGGAGTCCGGGAAGTGAACACGGTGTTGGAGTAATGCTTGACGTAGGTTGTTTGAGGATCACTTCTTGATCATAGTTGTTCGACCGTGCTTTTGCCTTCTCTTCTCGCTCTCTTTGCGTATGTTAGCCACCATATATGCTAGTCGCTTGCTACAGCTCCAGATCATACCTTGCCTTACCTATAAGCTTAAATACTCTTGATCGCGAGGGTGCGAGATTGCTGAGTCCCCGTGACTCATAGTTTACTTCCAAAACCAGATGCAGGGACCGATGATACTGCTCCAGACGATGCACTTGAGCTCAAGTGGAGATTGGTGAAGACTCTCGTCGTTACTATGTGTCTTTCCCAGATGATCAGTAGTGGTGCCCAGTTGGGGCGATCGGGGACTTTGTCGCATTTGGGGGTTGATCTTTATTTTGGTACCGTAGTCGAAGCATGAGTGTATTGGATGAATGTAATGACTTAATTATGTATTTGTTTGACGTGGTGAGTGTAAGCAAACTATGTACCTTTCCCCTTTATTTATTTACATGGGTTGTTGTGAAGATTATCTCACTTGCGACATTGCTTTCAATGCGGTTATGCCTCTAAGTCGTGCTTCGACACGTAGGAGATATAGCCGCATCGAGGGCGTTTCAATAGGATAGATTATACCTTCTTCCAAAAGTTTTAATATTTTTGTCCTTACCACTTCTTTCATCTTCGGATTTAACCGACGTTGGTGATCAACAACGGGTTTGGCATTAGGTTCCATATAAATTTGTGCTGATATAGAGTGGGACTAATGCCCTTAAGATCATCAAGAGTATATCCAATAGCAGCTCGGTGCTTCCTTAGAACTTTCAATAATCTTTCTTCTTCATGTTCTGAAAGGTTAGCACTAAAAATAACATGATATATCTTTTTCTCATCAAGATAAGAATATTTCAAAGTGTTTGGCAACTGTTTTAATTAAAACACAAGATCACCTTTAGGTGGAGGAGGACCTCCAAGAGTTTCCATAGGCAAATTGTGTTTGAACAGACACTATAAAGAAAAGACACTTCCGTGATGATACGTGTTTGTCACAGGAGGTCGCGTTTTCTGTCATGCATGTACATCCATGAAAATTTTATGACAGAATCAAGATACTGATGCGGAGCATCCTACGGACATCACCATGTACACCTTCATAGCACATCAAGCCCCAAGTGGACCTACCGGACTTAAGGATAACCCGTCCTCTTAAAGATTTACATGAATATCCATAGGACTTTGTTACTACCTCACCATGGATCATTTTGCATCACTAGGTACGAGGATGACCGCCACCAAGCAGTTGGGGAGCGTCCCGGAGGCCAAGGAGAATGACCCCAAGGCCACAAGGAGGAAGAATGAGTGCAACAAGATCAACTATGCACCTCCCAGGCGACCCCATGCCCACGGGCCTCGAAGACCCCGTGCGCACGGACTAATCAGAGAGCTGGCGATGGGGCACCCCGTGCGCACGGGCTTGTACCGTGCCCACAGGACCCCCGTGCGCACGGGCCCAACTTACCCCGTGCGCACAGGCCTGTCAGGATGGATGGCTGTGAGCTGCTGTTGGGCCTCCTCTTCGTCCCCTCCATCCACCTATCTATATATTCCTTACCTAGACTATGTGTTAGCGGTAGCAAAGTATATGAGATGATTATGTGAGCTTTGCTCCCTGTACCCACTCCGTTGGAGTACAAGACCTCCATTGGGGAAGATCCCTAGGGATTCAAGACCCCCTTGTGGGAAGGATCTATCTAGATCATCAAGCCCTCATCTCCTTCATAGGATTTGGGATGAACTCTACCATGTATCTTGTTTCCCTTTGATTGTTAATGTACCTTGTGGATCTTGTGTGTTTGTTGGTCAGTGGATGTGTGATTGGACTTATTCTTGAGTGTCCCTCTTGTTTTCTCCCTTGTGTTCATCTTGTTCTTGGGGATTCCCCCTCCAATTCGTGAAAGATCTCCACTTAGGGCTCCACCCAACAACATCTTGGTATCTAGAGCCACGTTGATCACGAAATTGGAGCCCACGTCTTTGTTTCCTAGCCTAGTTTTGTTGATTTTTCACCCAATTTCGAAAATTCCCCACCAAAAATAGCCCCAAATTTTTTTTACGATTTGTTGTTTTGATGAGGTTTTGTTGGATTTGATCCATGGATTTGCTTGGTTTCAAGTGGATCTAGCTTTCCCCCATCTTTTCCCCACCATCCATCCCCAAAATCTCTCCAATTTTGCCCAAGAAATCTCCAATTTCCGCCACGAAATCATGAGTAGCTATTGACATCCACCATCCACCTAGATAGGTTCCAACACCATTTGACTCCATAAAATTTTTCACATTTCGGCATCTTTGCCTAGGCCCTCCCCCATATCATCCGCAAAACCACCATCGCTTTCCGCAACCTAACCCTTTTTTATCCTTATAGCATTTGTGGTTGTTTGAGTGGTGACTTGAGTCTCCTAAGGTGTTTTGTCTACTTAGGGATGGTTGCTTCTTCATCAACCACGACCACCACTTCCGCATTGCCATCTCCACTTCCACCATTTGACTTGTTTCGTATGAGATTTTGAGTTTGCGGTTCTTACCATTTCCTAAGGTACTTCGGCTACTTAGGGATGGGTCTACATCATCTTGGTATCTCCATCAAGACCACTACCACTCATCATCGCCACGAGGTCTTCATCGACATCGACCACTTCACCATTTTGACACCCTAACCGTAAGCAAGAACAGTGACCTCTATATCATCTTGGTATCGTGGTATCCCATCATTGTATATTCTTGCCATTACATTGCTAACCCCTTAGCCCATTTTGCGTCACTTGCCTATCGAGACTAGCCATTTGAGTATTGCTGGCAACGTTACTTGTTCACATTAGTAATCCGTACCTTCCATTGCATAAATACCATATCATATTGGTATCATCTTGGTATCATATCATCTCTTGTGTCACAAGATTGTTCCCGCATATACAAAATCGCTATCTTGGTTTGTGCATTTCGCATAGTGGCCATTAAAAAGAGAATAAGCTTTTAAGAAAAAAAAGAGAGCAAATAAGCTTGTAAGCAAGAGCCATAGCATCGCCTCATTGCATACAATACTACCATATTGATCATCTTGGATCATCGTATGCGCAACACCGGGAACATCATACACATAGCATACTTGGGATGGAAATCTCATACATTTTGCATCTTATAGGTTGTGCACAAGTGTCGTATCCTCCTATCAAGCAATCGTGCTAGCGTCTCTCTTGATTTGTGCAACACGATTTTCCATGGATTCCACATTCTGTGCTCATTCCTTGGTTGCACGACCCTATTTATCTATCCGTGTGTGTGTTTCCGTGTGCCACATATTGCTATTGGTCTACTTGTTTCACTTGCGAATTTGTGAATATTTTCCAACATTATTGACTCTTGATAACAATTTGCATCAAATTTTTGTGCCACTATCCTCACCGAGCTCCACCATAAGCCTTACTTGTGTAGGTGTGAGAATTGACAAGATCCGGTACCAATTGTGCTATTTCCTTATTACACTATTGAGTGATCATTGATCCATCTTCAACATTGGATAAGGAACATTGGTCTAGTTCTTTCCTTTCTTACACTCACATTTTCTCGAGTCTTGTGATGGATAGGCAAGGCATTTCATCTCCGGTGTTCCACGACAACGACGGCGCGAACAACTACATCACAAAAACGCCCATCTTCGGACTACAACGAGCAATGCGAGGCATTGAGCGACTCACCATCGACATTCAACAATGTGAAGCACGGACAAGGGACTACATCGACACCAAGTTGGATGCACAATTGGATGACATCTAACACGTGTGGGCCAACTACAAGTCTTCTTCCTCTTCGTCATCTTCACGACGGAGACGCTAAAGTCGCAAGTCCTCGTTACGGCCAAGCATTGCAAGTACGCCTACTTCGACATCATCAAGTCCAAGGTGATCACCTACGAGCGAGGGCGACACTTCCATCTTCAGAAGCCCCTCAAGGGAGATGGTTGAGCACGGGATTTTCCCTTCGACCACGGCGACATATGATTACTTGAGTGACTTGTGCCACCATATTGAGAGTGAGAGTGACTTCACCACTAGCCCCATATATGACGAGTTGCCACAACACCCATGTGAGGAGAGCCACAACCCCCACCACTTGAGTGAGATGAGTGACTCCACCATATGTGAGTTTGAGTGCACCTACCTTGAGGGAGTGAGTGAACGACCACATAGAGAGAGTGAGATAGTTGATAGGTCATGTGAGGCCACTTTCAACTCTAACGACTTGACCTATACATCTATTGTGTCTTCTCATTTGGTGCTAAGTCCCATTTATGAAGATGCGCCGATCCTCGACGACTTCGTCCTTCCTATGGACAAGATGATGGCCATGGTGGAATACGATGCACCCCCCACATGGTTCCATCACGACGAAGATGACCATGACTCGGTCTTTGACACCTCACCTACACCACATGACTGGAGATCCATAGGTAACATAGGTGATGGTGCTTCTCTTGTCCCACTAGTGGACTATATTCACAATGATTGCTTGCATGATGTTGACACACCTATTACCATACTTTATGCTAGTGCGACTTCATCATGTCATGACTTACCTATTTATGATGAATATGATGGTGAGCATGTTGAGTTGCCTAGTTGTGATGCTATGCTCCATCGGATATCATGTGAAAATTGTTTTGGTGCCATCATGTTTGACAATCCATTGAACTTTTCATATGCTATGAGTGAGATATCCCATATTGCATCATTTCAATCTCAACATAGTAACTAGGCATGCCCCATTACAATAAATCCTATTTGCACATATCTCATAGATGATGAGATGATGGTCACTGGCTTTTGTTTCTCTTGCAATGACATTGCTATGCTTCCTTTGCAAAATTTGTGCAATTCATCTCATATGCCATGCCATGACAATTATTGTGTATCGCATGATTCCATCCCTTGTGTGCACCACATGCATTCCACGCATAACAATGCACTAGATATTTCCCATGATGCATTACACAACTTGAGTCTCCATTATGCTATACATAAAAACAAACCCATCATGATGGATGACATGTTTCTCTATCATGCATCTCATTTATTTGAGCATTGGATATTTTGTGCTAACCAACACAAGCACGTGCACGTCATGATGGATGATGTGTACATCTACCACGCACACACAATTTTCCCTTTGTTTTTGTTGTGTGTAGGTACTCACGTATACTCGTCAACCTCTCAATCCCAAGAATTGACGAAACGAGCTCTTGAGAGAAAGGATGAATTGGGATCATGTGGACTATCCTTACCATCACTCACTTTGCGCCACGACTACGCGCATCTCTTCTACTTGGTTCTCACACGAGATTGGGTTATATATCGCTTGTTACGTTATGCCCATTTTCTCGTATTCACTTTGCATGCTATGCCTCTTTCCATGCCTTTGCCATGCAATTGTGACCCTTGCTTGCACTTACGTGTGATTCACCATTATACTAATTCTATGTGTATTTGCATGCTTGGTGGAGATCCTTGTTGCTATTACCATGTTTATCATGTGCCTCATGCTATTGATGCTTGTTGTATTGGAAGAGTCATGATATCCCATTGCTATTTACATATGGCCTCTCGCCAGTACATTGATGATACCTTCCTCATATCTTGCTTTCATGCTTGTGCTATGTCATGTGAATTATTCATGCCCACCTTTTGCACACATGACATGCTTGCCATGATTCCTTCTAGTATGTTGCATCTTCGCATTACTAGCTTGCACCAAATGATTGACTTGGTTTCCTCAAACATATTGAACAATTACTCTTGCCTTTGTGTTGAGTGCCATGATATCTTCACTACACCATATGCACATTATGCTCGGATTGTCTTGCACTTGACCCATGTGTTTAGACATCTCATTATATTTGGTGTTGTGAATGCTTCATATGCATACCATAGACCATTTGTTGAGCGCCTTATGCATGCTTTCTAAGAGTTTAAGGTAGATTCTTATTCTCTTGACACACACATTTGCATCGGTACCTCACATCTACATGCTTGTTTCCATGATGTCCTTGATTTCGCTCAGTTTATGTGCTTTCACGCCATGTCACAATCCATTGTTACACCATATGCTATGCATGGTGATGACACTTGTTTGGTGAATCACCACTTGAATGCTTGGTTTTGCACTAATGCTAACCACATTTGTTTTCCAAGTGTTAGTTGTTCGTGCTCCTTTGAAGGAATCACAAGACGGTGCCACATTGGAGAGTGCACATTTGGAACTACAAGATGACGAATGCTTGGTGACCATCCACTTCTACACGATGCCATCATCTCCTTCCCATGGTGATTTCGATTTCGATCCGAGGTCAGATCTTTCCCAAGGGGGAGGGGATGATGCGGAGCATCCTACGGACATCACCATGTACACCTTCATAGCACATCAAGCCCCAAGTGAACCTACTGGACTTAAGGTGAACCTGCTCCTCTTCATGATTTACATGAATATCCATAGGACTTGGTTACTAGCTCATCATGGATCATTGTGCATCACTAGGTAGGAGGATGACCGCCACTAAGAAGTTGGGGAGCATCCCGGAGGCCAAGGAGAAGGACCCCAAGGCCACAAGGAGGAAGAAGGAGTGCAAAAAGATCAACTCTGCACCTCCCAGGCGACCCTGTGACCACGGGCCTCGAAGACCCCGTGCGCACGGAATAATAAGAGAGCTAGCACTGGAGCACCCCATCCGCACGGGCTTGTACCGTGCCACGGGACCCCCGTGCGCACTGGCCCAACTTACCCCGTGCACACGGGCCCATCAGGATGGATGCCTATAAGCTACTGTTGGGCCTCCTCTTCGTCCCCTCCATCCACCTACCTATATATTTGTTAGGGGTAGCAATGTATATTTGTTAGGGCCTCCTTGTACCCACTCCATTGGAGCACAAGAGCTCCATTGGGGAACATCCCTAGGGATTCAAGACCCCCTTGTGGGAAGGATCTATCAAGATCATCAAGCCCTCATCTCCTTCATAGGATTTGGGATGAACTCTACAATGTATCTTGTTTCCCTTTGATTGTTCACATACCTTGTGGATCTTGTGTGTTTGTTGGTCTGGTGGATGTGTGATTGGACTTTTTCTTGAGTGTCCCTCTTGTTTTCTCCCTTGTGTTCATCTTGTTCTTGGGGATTCCCCTCCAATTCATGAAATATTTCCACTTAGGGTTCCACCCTACAATAGATAGTCATACTTGTGTTGTTGTAGAAGTGTTCCATGACATTACCAAAATTATCGTCACGGAAGTGTCGACTTCCATGACGATAAATCACGCGTCATGGAAGTGCTTTCGTCAAGGGTGGCCGACATGTGGCATCCACCATAACAGGTCGCCGTTAAGCTACCGGGTCCGGTTTTGGATCTGATAACCCACTAACAGCCCGAGCCAATGAGGATATTCCATGTGTAAAACTGTCATTGGACGGAGGAAGAACGTGTTGACTCACCGTTGGGACAGATGGCATCCATTCATTGGACAGGAGGCGCCTATGATACGTCGACATGTGGCATGGCCCAATGGAGGCCCATTCCGGTGAAAAGGCCGGCCCGTTTGACTTGGTCAAACGGTAACAGGCCGGCCCACGGAAAGCCTATTAACGGCCTGTTCGTATATAGCCCATTTACGACACGCTAACTCATGGCCCGTTATGGCCTACCGGAATTAAGCCTAGTAGCTTCATCTGGGCCGTCCAATATGATTCCAGCCCATTGTAACTTCTGCCTCATATATGGCCCATGTTGTCTTTCGGCCCATACGAGGCCATTTGTAACTCTTGGCCCATTAACGGCCCGCGGTGAATCTGGCCCGTAATGAACAATGTACCGCTTTATACCCATTAACGGCCCATTATTCCATTGGGCCATTTCCAACCTGTGTTATCTTTCGGCCTTCTAAGGGCCCATTTATTCTTGGGCTTATTTCCAGCATTCGGTTACTTACGGCCCATTACTGGCCTTTTCTGCTCGTGGGCCAAATTCATCCCTTGGTTACAATCGACCCGTTTGCGGCCGTTAATCCTTTGGGTCGTTTTCGTAGCGTCATCACATACGGCATATTAACAGCAGCCCGTTATGGTCGGCCCATGAATGGGAGATTCCAAATATAGCCCGTTTACGACCCATAATGCGGTCTGTTATTGGCCCATGTTTCATCGATCGATCAAACGGTTCGTAGAAGGCCCATTGATGCTACGACCCGTAGAAGGCCCATCGTTTCTATGGTCCTTAGAAGGCCCATTTTTTCTTCGACCCGTAGGAGGCCCATGGTAACTACAGTAAATATGTAGCCCATGGTTATTGTTGACTAGTTTTAAAAAATAGGTTATTGCGGCCAATAGCAAACCGCGGAAAAATAACTGCACTAACTACAAGAAAACAAATAAATAAGACAACAAGGAAATAAATAAGCAAGCAACTTACGCTAGGCTATCACGGCTATTACACATATTACATCCACTGGGCATCCAAGTTCACCACCAGTGCAAATATAGGGAACAAAGCCGCATATCATATACACTGGTTGTCAAACTTGGCGACCAGTGCAAATAAACACAACGGCAAAACAAGTCCAGAAGTGAAACCACTTCAGAAGAGCTCAAGAAACAATATCCTGGGTACCCATAATGCTGGCAAGATGCTTAGCAAGCTTATTAACTTTCGCTTGTTTGGCGCTTAAATCCTATAGCACTTGCTGCTGCACAAGAAAGTATGCATCTGAATTCTGCAGGGGCTTCCTCAGTACTTCGGCTTCTTGCCGTAGCATAGCTGACTGATGCCTTTAACTTGTAGCTGAGACTGAAGAAGCTGAAGTGATTCAGGTAGCGAGTTTGAAGAGCTTGTGACACCGGCTTCGCCTCTCGCATGGATGACATGATGGTCAACTCCGTCCGCAAGTTCACCACCATCAAGAAGCGCGCGGACGACCCTGCCGAAGTGCTCCAGCCCGCGTGGCCTGGCTCATCAGTGCCTGCCACCCTCATCGTCCTCCATGGTGATGAACTCTTTCAAGCCCTGGTGGCACTGCAGGTGCCGGAGGTCGCGACGAAGAATGTGCACCTCGAGGCCGCGCTCGCCGCGTAGCGCCTCGCCATGCAAAAAACCGTCGACCTGCACATCCACGTCTACGAGGAAATCGTCTACATAGGCCACTACAAGGCCAGCAAGGACAGAAAGACGTTGGCCTTCTTCCAGCGGCTGCAATCTTTGGACGCCATTGTTCAGAAGCACGTCGACCTAGCCATGAAAGCCGCTGCTACTTAGCCGTCATTCGGTGGGCCGGCGCCCTGAGTCGAGGTGGTGGACGTCGTCGATGGATGCATCTCTTCTTCTTACCTCCTGTAACCAGCACTGCATCGCCTCATGGCCTTAATGTTTTATTAGTATAGTACTCCCTCCGTGGAGTAGTACTGTACATGCTACAGTCTGGACCATAGCACATTGTTTTTCATGGCCATATCAACACATTGTTTTCTACTGCTGGTTCACTGGGCTGCCGTGGTTCGCACTCCTCTGACATGACTAGTATATACCACATGATTCTTTGCTCCTTCTTACTACTACGTACTTCGCCGACATGTGGAAGAGCTAGCATCCGGGTCGACGTGTCATGCACCATATTAGAGTGCGGAACGGAAGGGGGGCATCACCCCGGTCGTACCGCCAGTAATTCATGACTATAGTGAGTAGTCATATCACAAGTCTTTCCAGCAGTAATGCACCGTCAAATCACACAGCCCGACCTTTCTATCAGTAAGTAAGTTGAATCCTCTACTCCCTCACCCTCCTCGCCTCTCTGTCAAACCACCTACACGAAAACTGTCGCGCATACTTCCCGGGAAAATCCCCGCCCTCAACTTTTAACTACACGAAAATAGTTTGAGCTTGTTCGTACTACATAAATACTACTAGTACTGTATGTTTATTCACTCGTGGGGTTGTTCAATGAATGGAGGGTCGGGTACCTTCGGCTGGTGTGTGTAGAGGACTAGGTGCATCGTTCACGCGATCATCACCGGTGAGGGAGGAAACCCATAGCTGCCGGAGGGGCCCGGTCCTCTGCCTGTGCCATTCTCTCCGACACAGCGCCGGCTCGGGAGGTCCTCCAACCCTTATTCCTCCCTACCGTATTGTGCACAGATCTGACTTGCCACCGCCGACATCCCGACGACCCTCAGGTATGAGTTCTTCGAAAGCGGCCTTGCTCTACTGCCCCAGCTCCCCACGTGTCTGCATGTGCATCTTTTTCTACTCCCATCAGCTCTTCCAAAGCCACCTAAATTTTTAGTATTATTAGAGGTAAAGCTACTTCATGCATTTGAATCTAGGACTTGGTTCAAACAACGAATAAAGGGGGAAAGTTGTAGCATGAATCTAGAACTTGATTCAAGAGGAAATAATATGGTGAAAGTAGTAGGCACCAGATACCCACTCCCTGTCTCTTGGTTGAAAAGGGAAATAACGGGAAAATGTAGTACAAACTGGATAAGGAACAGATCTATTATTGGTTGAAAAAAGGATAGAAAGTGGTAGCTGGTGGAGAAGTCAACAGAGTATGTCCAGGATTAGATTTGTTGCCCTCACATAGTAAAAGGCCTCTAGGATTAGAATTGCTGCCCTCACATAGTAAACGGTCTCCAGGATTATATTTGCTGCCCTCACATAGTAAAAGGTCTCCAGGATTAGATTTTCTACCCTGACATAGTAAAAGGTCTCCTGGATTAGATTTGTTGCCCTCACATAGTAAAAGGTCTCCAGGATTAGATTTGCTGTCCTCACAGAGCTTGAACAAACTCGGCATCACCACTTTATGCCTCCTTGTAGGTACATTGTGTTGATGCATCATTGCCGCATGTCCTTATACCAACCTTTTGTAGTTGTTAATGTAAGTGCGCATGTAAAATGAAGCGATCACACTGTTAAGGACATGTCTAACCAGTGTTATTGTTAATCTAATGCCTCCAGTGACATGATGCAATTAAACTGTGTTACAAATGGTACTCCTGCTATTTTCCCTAGTATGATAAGTAAGTTGCTCCTTTACGCTACTGAGTGTCCTGGTGTCCCCACAGTCCCATGCCCTTAAACCAACTCTTTAGCTGCTATTGATTTACTGTATCTAGTAAACAAGCAATGCCACCATTAAATTAATTCCATATTTGATGAATGTCATTGTTGATCGTAATGCTTCCGGTAACATGAAGCATTGCCGACGTTTTAAAATTTCTATTGTCCTTGCGTGATTGCCATGAACATAATTAAGATGCTTCTTTTCAGTTCGTGTATGTTTCGTATATTCTTATTGACCATCAACTGTTTACTTTGTACCTTTTTGTGCAGATAGGGATATCCATTTCACCTTGTTGCCATCGTGACCTTTTGGTGAACTGCACAAAACACTTTTTTTGAATGAGTCTCTTGTGTAGTTCAACTAAAATGTCACGTGGGCAACATCTCTCAATTTTGGTGGAACTGCACAAAAAGGTGATTGGAGTTTCCAAAATCTCCGTCAAATTCAGCTGGTAATCTCGTGCAACATTTTATTATCCTTTGCAAGATGAGTCGTCACTGTCACCACAATGGCACTTTATTTTAGTGGAACTGCACAAAAGGATAAGCAAATTATAGTTGCACCTTACATGAACCGGACAACCAACCTTAATGTTCCTCAATTTTAGTGCAACTACTAAAGAAGAACCTGCCAGCTCACGAGAGCAAGTACTTCTTGCTAGCTAAATGATCCAATATTTGCTTCATTTCAGGTGAACTGCAGAAAAAGGTGCATGAATTGAATCATGGAACTCCCGGTAGGCTTCATCCGAGTGGAGCTAGAGGTTGAGTCAAGGAGTGCCACTATTATAGTAATCATGCTCTTCTTATTTGTGTTGTGCAAACAGGAATACTCAACTACAGATGTTGTGACAGTCAAGAGCATTCGCCAAGTTCTTCGGTTGTATGACACGGCTAGCCAAGATGGATTTAATCCCGATATTCACGTTATCAAAAGGCTCTAATGAGTTGGTTCTGAATCTTGCAAGCTGGGAATCAATGAGATGTGTAGTCATCTTTGTTGTACTTCTTATTTGAATCTTATTTGTTGGTTCTGAATCTTGCAAGCTGGGAATCAATGAGATGTCTAGTCATCTTTGTTGTACTTATTATTTGGATCTTATTTATTGGTTATAAATCTTGCAAGTTGGGAAACACGGCATGATGATGCAGAGGAAAACAACCATAATAAACAGTTCAAACTTGGTAGTATTATCTGTGTGAAAGTGAGACAAATGTGCTGATCATGTGCGTCTTGAGAATAATAATTCTAATTGTTGTGCATGTTGATCCTGTGGCACTAATAGAACGAGCTAATGCATTTCTTGTTTTAAGTATAAATTTCTATTAAAGCTAATTAAATTTAAGTAAAGTGACCATTGACTCTTGTTATTACAGTACCAATACAGACCCGCTCGTGAACCAATGTGTGGTCGGGGTAGGTTTCTCAATGGAGGCGTTTGAAAGCGCCGAGGGTGCATCCATCTTCTGTCGGGCGTGCAGCGGGCGGGGGAGGGGTAGTAACTATTTTCACCTGTACACAATCAGTTTACTGTTGAATCCAGTTCCCCAAGAGCTGAAAAACGAAATGTTGCCGCCGCCTACCCACTCGTTCACTTGAAGAGACTCCAATGACAATCCGAGGGGTGAGCCTGCTGGATATGGACTTCAGCAAGGAGTTCCCTTTTGAGTTCGCGATTCACTCCTATGGCTGCACCAAGTTGCATGTGATGTACACCAACAATCCGGACTCGGTGAAGCTCTGCCTTGCCGACTTCAAGCAATACCAACAGGACGATAAAGCACAAGGTTGCAGGACTACACCTTGTGCCCATCCATTCGCCTACTAACAGGGACCAGCGGATCGCCGTCGCCCAGGTATGTGTGCGGGACGAGGTTCTCGTGTACCACTGCTATAGGGCCATTAGAGGTTCTGGAGCACTCGCCCGTTTCTTTGGCAACGCCAACTGCACCTTCGCTACGGTGGAGAGAAGGAAGAACGCGATGATTCCGCCATCTGGTGCAACAAGCTTGTCGAAGCAATACAAGATCGTCGGTAACAGTCAGGAGAAGGACTCCGTGGTTGACCTCACTGAGACCATCATCGACCCCTGATACGCCAACATGAAAGAAGACAAGGATACCAAAGGACCTGAACACGTGGGAGGTACCTCTGAATCTAACCTACATAACCTATGGGGCCAAGGACGCATACACATGCTACGACATATACAGGCGGATCTTGGACATGAGGGCGTGTGTGCTTCCCGTAACCGATGAGTACACGGACAGCGTCAGCGTCATGGTCAAGCATGCCAGGATGGTCTAGATGTTGTACTTTATCTGTTTATAAGCACTTTTATCATCTTAGTTTTTTCATGCATTAGCCTATGTGTCGTAATTACCTGTTTTGTCCGAAATATTTCTTTTAAGAACCCATTAACATGTTTGCTTTTTAGTAGCTATTTTCTATGTATGTAACTAGTTCACTCGTCCGTTTCAAAGAAAAACTAGTTCACTCGGCTGTCGTGCTTTGAATCTCCTTCCTCCCAACATATTCCAATTCTCATGTGGACGCAGCAGGTCTCGTACACAGACATATGGTTCCAACCACCTATCCATTTGTATTTCTTTATTTTGTTCAATCTTTCGTCCTCTACCTATACAGCGGCTGGCCAGGCCATCCCTCTACTCCCACACATTGTCTGGCGGCGGCAGCTCCACCGGCCCACCCTGCACCCGAACAAGTCAACCCTCGTACTCCCCTCCGTGTGCGTCTTCCCCCGCTACGGTTCGTTCGGTCCGAGGTCTCGACATCGTCCTACGCCTTGGTGTTGTCGATGCGGCGCCGCCGTCTATCGTTCCCAACATTGTCAGCAAAACAAGAGGAATCGGGCGACAACTACTCGTCAAGAGGCTGACAGTCCCAGGCCCACCAGGTCCATGGCCTAGGTTTTGTTGTTTAACATGGGCAGCCCACGACATGTTTCTGCATTTTTTGGATCTAGAAGGTATCAAGCTGCCTCTAGGCCTCCCAACCTAGCTTGTCTATAACACTAGCAGCCCAAGTTATGTTTGTTTTTTCAAGACGACTGCTACGTCTTGAGCTTGCGTTGGTTTTCCCCGAAGAGGAAGGGATGATGCAGCAGAGTAGTGTAAGTATTTCCCTCACTTTTTGAGAACCAAGGTATCAATCCAGTAGGAGCCCATGCTCAAGTCCCTCATACCTGCACAAAGAGATAGCTACTCGCAACCAACGCGATTAGGGGTTGTCAAGCCCTTCACGGTCACTTACGAGAGTGAGATCTGATAGATAGAATATTTTTGGTATTTTTGATATAAAGATGCAAAGTAAAAAGTAAAGGCAAAGTAAATAGCAAAGTAATATAAAAGTGATGGAGATTGATATGATGAGAATAGACCCAGGGCCATAGGTTTCACCAGTGGCTTCTCTCAAGAGCATACATATTCAAGGGTGGGTGAACAAATTACTATTGAGCAATTGATAGAATTGAGCATAATTATGAGAATATCTAGGCATGATCATGTATATAGGCATCACGTCCGTGACAAGTAGATCGAAACGATTCTGCATCTACTACTATTACTCCACTCATCGACCGCTATCCAGCATGCATCTAGAGTATTAAGTTAAAAATAGAGTAATGCCTTAAGCAAGATGACATGATGTAGAGAGATAAATTCATGCAATATGAAATAAACCCCATCTTGTTATCCTCGATGGCAATGATACAATATGTGCCTTGCTGCCCCTTCTATCACTGGGTAAGGACACCGCAAGATCGAACCCAAAGCTAAGCACTTCTCCCATGGCAAGAACTGCCAATCTAGTTGTCCAAACAAACGGATAATTCAAAGAGACTTGCAAAGATAACCAATCATGCATAAAAGAATTCAGAGAAGATTCAAATATTATTCATAGATACACTTGGTCATAAACCCACAATTCATCGGTCTCAACAAACACACTGCAAAAAGAAGATTACATCGAATAGATCTCCACAAGAGAGGGGGGGAACTTTGTATTGAGATTCAAAGAGAGATAAGAAGCCATATAGCTACTAACTATGGACCCGAAGGTCTGAGGTAAACTACTCACACTTCATCGGAGGGGCTAGGATGATGTAGAATCCCTCCATGATGACGGCCCTCTTCCGGTGGAGCTCCGGAACAGGCCCCAAGATGGGATCTTGTGGATACAGAAAGTTGTGGCGATGGAACTAGGTTTTTGGCTCCTGTTCTGATTGTTTGGGGGTACATGTGTATATATAGGAGGAAGGAGTACGTTGGTGGAGCACCGAGGGGCCCACGAGGCAGGGGGCGTGCCCTGGGGGGGCACCCCCACCCTCGTGACCTCCTCTTTGATCCCATGCAGTAGGGTCCAAGTCTCCTGGATCACGTTCGGTGAGAAAATCACGTTTCCGAAGATTTTATTCCGTTTGGACTCTGTTTGATATTCTGTTTATCCAAACACTGAAATAGGCAAAAAACAGCAATTCTGGGTTGGGCCTCCGGTTAATAGGTTAGTCCCAAAAATAATATAAAAGTGGAAAATAAAGCCCAATATAGTCCAAAACAGTAGATAATATAGCATGGAGCAATGAAAAATTATAGATATGTTGGAGACGTAGCAGGCATCCCCAAGCTTAATTCCTGCTCGTTCTCGAGTAGGTAGATGATAAAAAGAGAGTTTTTGATGCGGAGTGCTACTTGGCATAATTTCAATGCAAATCTTCTTAATTGTGGTATGAATATTCAAATTAGAAAGATTCAATACAAAAGTTTATATTGACATAGAAAATAATAATACTTCAAGCATACTAACAAAGCAATTATGTCTTCTCAAAATAACATGGCCAAAGAAAGTTATCCCTGCAAAATCATATAGTCTGGCTATGCTCTATCTTCCCCACACAAAGTATTTAAATCATGCACAACCCTGATGACAAGCCAAGCAATTGTTTCATACTCTAACTTTTTCATAACTTTTTCAATCTTCACGCAATACATGAGCATGAGCCATGGATATAGCACTATAGGTGGAATAGAATGGTGGTTGTGGAGAAGACAAAAAGGAGAAGATAGTCTCACATCGACTAGGCGTATCAACGGGCTATGGAGATGCCCATCAATAGATATCAATGTGAGTGATTAGGTATTGCCATGCAACGGATGCACTAGAGCTATAAATGTATGAAAGCTCAACAAAAGAAACTAGTGGGTGTGCATCCAACTTGCTTGCTCACGAAGACCTAGGGCAATTTGAGGAAGCCCATCATTGGAATATACAAGCCAAGTTCTATAACGTAAAATTCCCACTAGTATATGGAAGTGACAACATATGAGACTCTCTATATGAAGAACATGGTGCTACTTTGAAGCACAATATATGAGACTCGCTATATCATGGTGCTACTTTAAAGCACAAGTGTGGAAAAAGGATAGTAGCATTGCCCCCTTTTTTTGGGCCTTCTTTTTTTTCTTTGGCCTTTTTTTGGACAATGCTCTATTGAATGATGATCATCACACTTCTATTTATTTACAACTCAATGATTACAACTCGATACTAAAACAAAGTATGACTCTATATGAATGCCTCCCGCGGTGTACCGGGATATGCAATGAATCACGAGTGACAAGTATGAAAGAATTATGAATGGTGGCTTTGCCAGAAATACTATGTCAACTACATGATCATGCTAAGCAATATGACAATGATGGATGTGTCATGAGTAACTAGATGGCAGAAATTTGCATGGCAATATATCTCGGAATGGCTATGGAAATGCCATAATAGGTAGGTATGGTGGCTGTTTTGAGGAAGGTATATGGTAGGTGTATGATACCGGCGAAAGTTGCGCGGTATTAGAGAGGCTAGCAAGGGTGGAAGTGTGGGAGTGCGTATAATCCATGGACTCAACATTAGTCATAAAGAACGCATATACTTATTGCAAAAATTTAGAAGTTATCAAAGCAAACTATTACGCGCATGCTCCTAGGGGGATAGATTGGTAGGAAAAGACCATCGCTCGTCCGCGACCGCCACTCATAAGGAAGACAATCAATAAATAAATCATGCTCCGACTTCATCACATAACAGTTCACCATACATGCATGCTACGGGAATCACAAACTTCAACACAAGTATTCTTTAAATTCACAACTACTCAACTAGCATGACTTTAATATTATCACCTCCATATCTCAAAACAATTATCATGCTTCAATCTTTTCTTAGTATTCAACACACTCAAAAGAAAGCTTCACAAATCTTGAATACCAAGCATATTATTATTAGGCAAATTACCATGCTATTAAGAGACTCTCAAATTAATTTAAGTGAAGCATGAGAGATCAATAGTTTCTTTAAAAAGAATCCACCATCGTGCTCTAAAAGATCTAAGTGAAGCACATAGAGCAAAATTATCTAGCTCAAAAGATATAAGTGAAGCACATAGAGCAGAATTATCTAGCTCAAAAGATATAAGTGAAGCACATAGAGCATTCTATCAAATTTTAATTCATGTATGGCTCTCTCAAAAGGTGTGTACAGCAAGGATTATTGTGGCATACTAACAAACAAAGACACAAATAATACAAGACGCTCCAAGCAAAACACATATCATGTTGGTGAATAAAAATATAGCTCCAAGTAAATTACCGATGGAAGTGGACGAAAGAGGGGATGCCTTCTGGGGCATCCCCAAGCTTTGAATTTTTGGTGTCCTTGGATTATCTTGGGTGTGCCATGGGCGTCCCCAAGCTTAGGCTCTTGCCACTCCTTGTTCCATGATCCATCAAAAGAATTCACCCAAAACTTGAAAACTTCACAACACAAAACTCAAAATAGAAAACTCGTGAGCTCCGTTAGCGAAAGAAAACAAAAGACCACTTCAAGGTACTGTAATGAACTCATTCTTTATTTATATTGGTGTTAAACCTACTTTATTCCAACTTCTATATGGATTATAAACTATTTTACTAGCCATAGATTCATCAAAATAAGCAAACAACACACGAAAAACAGAATCTGTCAAAAACAGAACAGTCTGTAGTAATCTGTAGCTAGCGCAAGATCTGGAACCCCAAAAATTCTAAAATAAATTTCTGGACGTGAGGAATTTATATATTAATCATATTCAAAAATAATTAACAAAATATCTCTCTTCAAATAAAAATGACAGCAGTTCTCGTGAGCGCTAAAGTTTCTGTTTTTTACAGCAAGTTCAACAAGACTTTCCCCAAGTCTTCCCAACGGTTCTACTTGGCACAAACACTAATTAAACACAAAAAACACAACCAAAACAGAGTCTAAATAATTTATTTATTACTAAACAGGAGCAAAAATCAAGGAATAAAAATAAAATTGGGTTGCCTCCCAATAAGCGCTATCGTTTAACGCCCCTAGCTAGGCATAACAAGCAAGGATAGATCTAGGTATTGCCATCTTTGGTAGGCAATCCATAAGTGGCTCTCATGATAGTTTCATATGGTAATATTATTTTATTTCTTGGAAAGTGTTCCATGCCCTTTTTTAATGGAAATTGAAATCTAATATTCCCTTCCATCATATCAATAATCGCACCAACCGTTCTAAGGAAAGGTCTACCAAGAATAATAGGGCAAGAAGGATTGCAATCTATATCAAGAACAATGAAATCTACGAGCACATAATTCCTATTTGCAACAATAAGAACATCATTAATTCTTCCCATAGGTTTCTTAATAGCGGAATCCGCAAGATGCAAGTTTAGAGAGCAATCGTCAAAATTACGGAAATCTAGTAAATCACACAAAGTCTTGGGAATAGTAGAGACACTAGCACCCAAATCACACAAAGCATAAAACTCATGATCTTTAATTTTAATTTTAATAGTTGGTTCCCACTCATCATAGAGTTTTCTAGGGATAGAAACTTTCAACTCAAGTTTTTCTTCATAAGATTGCATCAAGGCATCAACAATATGTTCGGTGAAGGCTTTATTTCGACTATAAGCATGTGGAGAATTTAGCACAGATTGCAACAAGGAAATACAATCAATCAAAGAGCAATTTTCATAATTAAATTCCTTGAAATCCAATATAGTGGGTTTAGCAACATCTAGATTTTTATTTCTTTCAATCCCACTTTCACCAATTTCATCATTAAGATCTAAACACTCCGAATTTTTAGAATGTATTCTAGGTAAAGGAAGATCATATTCAGTTTCATCAAGATTCATATTGAAAAATAAAGATTTAATTGGGGATACATCAATAACTTTTAGATCTTCATCTTGATTTTTATAGGAATTGGAAGAACATGCTTTAATAAAGGCATCTTTGGAAGCACGCATCCTAGCGGTTCTTTCTTTACACTCATCAATTGAAATTATCATGGCTTTTAGAGACTCATTAATATCATGCTTAGGTGGAATAGATCTAAGTTTCAAAGCATCAACATCAAGAGCAATTCTATCAACGTTCCTAGCCAAATCATCAATATTAAGCAATTTTTCCTCAATCATAGCATTAAAATTCTTTTGCGAAGAAATAAATTCTTCAATATTAGATTCAAAATAAGAGGGCATCTTATTATAATTTCCATAAGAGTTGTTGTAGGAATTCCCATAATTATTAGAAGGATTACTAGGATATGGCCTAGGATTAAAATTCCCTCTATAAGCGTTGTTACCAAAATTATTCCTACCAACAAAATTCACATCCATAGATTCATTATTATTCTCAATCAAAGTAGACAAAGGCATATCATTAGGATCAGAAGAAACATTCTTAGTAGCAAATAATTTCATAAGTTCATCCATCTTTCCACTCAACACATTAATTTCTTCTATCGCATGCACCTTTTTATTAGAAGTTCTTTCAGTATGCCATTGAGAATAATTAACCATAATATTATCTAGGAGTTTAGTAACATCTCCTAAAGTGATTTCCATAAAAGTGCCTCCCGCGGCCGAATCTAAAAGATTTCTAGAAGCAAAATTCAATCCGGCATAAAATTTTTGTATAATCATCCACAAATTCAAACCATGAGTGGGGCAATTACGTATCATTAATTTCATTCTCTCCCAAGCTTGTGCAACATGTTCATGATCAAGTTGTTTAAAGTTCATTATATCGTTTCTAAGAGAGATGATCTTAGTGGGAGGAAAATACTTAGAGATAAAATCATCTTTGCATTTGTTCCATGAATCAATACTATTCTTAGGCAAAGACGAAAACCAAGCTTTAGCACGATCTCTAAGCGAAAAAGGAAATAGCTTCAATTTATCAACATCATTATTGACATCTTTTTTCTTTTGCATATCACATAAATCAATGAAGCTATTCAGATGAGTAGCGGCATCTTCACTAGGAAGGCCGGCGAATTGATCTTTCATAACAAGATTCAACAAAGCAGTATTAATTTCACAAGATTCAGCATCGGTAAGAGGAGCAATCGGAGTGCTAAGGAAATCACAACAAGATTCAACAAAGCAGTATTATTGGTATTGGTGAAATCACACGATTTGGTAGTATCTTGAGCCATCGCGACAAACAAGCAATCTAACACACGGGCAAACAAAATGCAAGCGGACAAAAGAGGCAAACAGAGCGGGAGGATAGAGAGAGAGAGGGCGAATAAAACGGCAAGGATGAATTGGGGGGAGAGGAAAATGAGAGGCAAATGGAAAATAATGTAATGCGAGGGATAGGGATTGTGATGGGTACTTGGTATATGACTTTTTGCGTAGACTCCCCGGCAACGGCGCCAGAAATCCTTCTTTCTATGTCTTGAGCTTGCCTTGGTTTTCCCAGAAGAGGAAGGGATGATGCAGCAGAGTAGCATAAGTATTTCCCTCAGTTTTTGAAAACCAAGGTATCGATCCAGTAGGAGCCCGCACTCAAGTCCCTCGTACCTACACAAAGCGATAGCTACTCGCGACCAACATGATTAGGGGTTGTCAAGCCCTTCACAGTCACTTACGAGAGTGAGATATGATAGATAGAATATTTTTGGTATTTTTGATATAAAGATGCAAAGTAAAAAAATAAAGACAATGTAAATAGCAAAGAAAGATAAAAGTGATGGAGATTGATATGATGGGAATAGACCCGGGGGCCATAGGTTTCACTAGTGGCTTCTCTCAAGAGCATAAGTATTCTACGGTGGGTGAACAAATTACTGTTGAGCAATTGATTGAATTGAGCATAATTATGAGAATATCTAGGCATGATCATGTATATAGGCATCACATCCGTGACAAGTAGATCAAAACGATTCTGCATCTACTACTATTACTCCACTCATCGACCCCTATCCAGCATGCATCTAGAGTATTAAGTTAAAAACAGAGTAACACCTTAAGCAAGATGACATGATGTAGAGAGATAAATTCATGTAATATGAAATAAACCCCATCTTGTTATCCTCGATGGCAACGATACAATACGTGCCTTGCTGCCCCTTCTGTCACTGGGTAAGGACACCGCAAGATCGAACACAAAGCTAATCACTTCTCCCATGGCAAGAACTACCAATCTAGTTGTCCAAACCAAACGGATAATTCGAAGAGACTTGCAAAGATAACCAATCATGCATAAAATAATTCATAGAAGATTCTAATATTATTCATAGATAGACTTGATCATAAACCCACAATTCATCGATCTCAACGAACACACCGGAAAAATAAGATTACATCGAATAGATCTCCACAAGAGAGGGGGAGAACTTTGTATTGAGATTCAAATAGAGAGAAGAAGCCAGCTAGCTACTAACTATGGACCCAAAGGTCTGAGGTAAACTACTCACACTTCATCAGTGGGGCTAGGATGATGTAGAAGCCCTCCGTGATGACGGCCCTCTTCCGGGGGAGCTCCGGAACAGGCCCCAAGATGGGATCTCGTGGATACAGAAAGTTGCGGCGGTGGAATTAGGTTTTTGGCTCTTGTTCTGATCGTTTGAGGGTACGTGTGTATATATAGGAGGAAGGAGTACGTCGGTGGAGCACCGAGGGGCCCACGAGGAAGGGGGCGCACCCTAGGGGGGCGCCCCCAACCTCGTGACCACCTCTTTGATCCCTTAAAGTAGGGTCCATGTCTCCTAGATCACGTTCAGTGAGAAAATCAAGTTTCCGAAGATTTTATTCCGTTTGGACTCTGTTTGATATTCTGTTTACCCGAAACACTGAAATAGGAAAAAAACAACAATTCTGGGCTGGGCCTCCAGTTAATAGGTTACTCCCAAAAATAATATAAAAGTGGAAAATAAAGCCCAATATAGTCCAAAACAGTAGATAATATAGCATGGAGCAATCAAAAATTATAGATACGTTGGAGACGTATCAACGACGCACAGCTCAGTTCTATTTTTCTATAAGAATGCAAATTGAACCTATGTTTTCCATAAGAATGCAAAACTGAACCTATATTTATATCTTATTTTATTACATATATATATAATAGAAACAACACAAGGTTCTGTTAAACCTGTCGTTCGTCCAACCATTTTATAGACCTTCCCACTTCCTTTATTTTTTATTTTCATTAATCCTATATCTGAATTTTCTACCACTTTCTTTTTTGATGTAAACTGAGTTTTCTCCCAATACTTTTCCCTAGAACCAACTCAACTGTCCCACGTCTAGCCTAAAAATAATAATACCGAACCTCCTATTAACTCATCAAATTAAAATGATATTTTATTTCATAAATTTAAGTATCTTACAAAATAATAATAAATAATTGTTTATATATAACTTGGCTAGTTAACTCCTAGTGATTGCGTACATAAGCTTGCAAAGATTTTACTGACCAATGCAGTAATAGATGTGAAATCATGTGTTTATGTTTTTATAACATTTCGCCGTCCAGACCAACATGAAATTTTCATCCAGCACAGCAAGTCCGCGGATTTCATGAAAAGTGCAAATGGGCTCTAAATTCGACCATGTATATAAACAGGCTGCATAGATGCTACCTCATTGTTTCACCCAACCCACCAAATGGACTAAAAACAAATGGACTGGCTGGCATGTGGGCCAGTAGGTCGAAGCCCAAGCAAGGCGTTGGATTTACATCCAACGGCCGACATTCTTCTTCAATCTCTCGTCTTCTTCCCCCAGCGCTGCCGGGACCGCCTGCTTCGGCCTCCGGCATCTAGCAGCGTTGTTTTGTGCGCCTCAGCGAAACGCTACCCCGCCGACGGCCAGGCCATCCCTCCACTCCGCACCTCCTGTTATTCTCTGCCGAGTGTAAGCCCACCCCGCACCCAAACCAGTCAAGTTTCCCACTCCTCTCCGTCTGTGACTCCATTGCCGTGTCTTCCCCATCTCCGGGTTGTTCCAGTCTGGGGCCTCGCCATCATCCATCGCCTCGCTGCGCTCGGCTCGGAGTGGTCAACAAATGAGAGTCATCGTAAGAGGACTGTACGTGGAGAGCCTAATGGCTGGGACCCACCGGCTGTATCTTCGCATGGAAAGAAGTGCCTCCTTGTTATGCGAAAAAACCATTCCTCCCAATGATAGCTGGGACCCAGCAGATTTGGTGGCTGACTTGTGGGCCTACTAAGCAGACGTGTACACAGGGCTTTGTCAACTTAATCAACAAATGATTCTAGCAGATGGACCGTTGGATGTTAATCCAACAGCCGTGCTCCTTCTTCAACCTCTGTTCTTGCTCCTGTCTCCCGTGGGCGGCTGTGCTGCCGTGCAACCGAACTAGTCAACTTTCCCACTGCTCTCCATCTGCAACTCCACTGTCGCGTCTTCCCCATCTCCAGGTCATTCCAGTCTGGGGCCTCGCCATCGTCCACCGGCCTTGGTGCACTCGGCACGGTGTGGACAACATGGTCAACAACCAAGAGTCATCGGAAGATGACTGTACATGAGAGGCTGACAGTGGGGATGCACCACGCCCATGGACGCATGCATGCAACTACATCCTTTTTACCCTGAAAAATAATGTTTTCTCCCCCTGACTGTTGGGACCCACCAGCAACATCTTCGCACGCAAGGAAGTGCATCCTTATTACGGGCCAAAAAATACCCCCCTGACAACTGGGACCCAGCAGCTATATCTTCGCACGCAAGGAAGTGCGCACTTATCCTCCCTGATAGCTGGGACCCACCCGGTCGAAGCGTACGTACTGTTGTCTGTCTTATTGGAACGCGTGTACGTACATACTAGTCGATCGGTGTCTCTGCAAGTATGAACCATGGCCAAGTAACTAGCGGCACATGTCATAGTAGAGCCCCCTACGTACCAGTTCAGGCTGTCCCGTCTAAACCGTGTACACGTACATACAGCCACACGCCAAAATATACGGCCACGTACGTACATACGGGCGGGGTCTCGAACGCCTACTCGCGCATACGTACGGCCAGGGCTCGTGTACATGGCTGGGTCGAAACGGAGACGTTGCGTCGTCGTTGTGTTCATGGGGAGGCAACGGAATGCATCGTGTTCATCGGGAGGCAATGGAACGCGTGCTGTTCATCGGGAGCCAACCGCCTTGGACGGAACAGCTGATGGAAACGAGGCCTCGCATACCGCGGAATGGAGGAAACGGCCTTGTGTTCGACTGGCCATGGCCAAAACGGGATCCTGTTCATCGGGATGGGTCTGGCGTACCACAAAATGGAGGAAACGGACTTCTCTTGGACCTCCTATGGTCAAAACGGGGTCCTATTAATTGAGAGGGGTGTGGCATACCGCAAAACGGAGGAAACGGACTTGTGTTGGAGCGCTACGGTCATTGGTAGGGGTGTGGCATACTGCAAAATGGGACTCCACGGGACACTGTTCATCTCCACCGTCAACCTCCTCCAGCCTCCACGGTCTACTGCTCATCCACCGTCGACCTCCTCCAGTCTCCCCCTGCGACTGTTCATCCACAGGCTCCTGTTCATCCAGCCTCCACCGCGCACTCCTCCACCGGTTACTGTTCAACCAGCCCTCTCCACAATGCCCTGTTCAACCACCCCTCCACAGGCTACTGTTCATCCAGCCCTCCACCGTCTAGTGTTCAACCATCCATCCACCGGCTACTATTCATCCAGCCCTCCACGGGGTCCTGTTAATCCATCCCTCCACGGGGTCATGTTCATCCACCGGGTCGATCGATCGGGGTACTGTTCATCCAGCGGCAATGGCCTCTACTACCAAGGGGTTCTGTTCATCCAACCCCCACTGGGAATTGTTCATCCAAACCCCCCCAACAATGCTCGCTGTTCATCCAGAGGCAGTATCGATTGGCTTCAGTTAGCAGCAGTAGCGAAGGAATCACTCGGGTTCAGTTAATAGCAAGGATTCGATCGACCGCTCGGGTCCAGTAACGCGTAGCCTGCAGTGCAATCTCTCGGGTTCAGTTAGAGCCCAACACCTCGCCCGGTTCAGTTAGATCCCAACGCCCCACACACACGTGCATACGTACGAGAGAAACGCGCATCGCTCAGCCCCCGACCACCACCGTAACCAGGAACTCCCCGATATTTTCCTCGCCCTCGCTTCTACCATGGTTTTTTCCGTCATGGACATCCCAAAGAATGTCATGCAGCTGCCTCTCTGGCCCGCCTAGGACGAAAAGCCCATTTTATGTCATGATTTATTGTCATAGAAGTAGGACCCCACCACATCTATGATGATACCGGGTTTTGTCACAATTATCGTCATAGAAGTGTCATAAGTATGACATAATTTTTTTCGTTCGGCCCAAAATGTCACGGACGTGTCTTTTTTTGTAGTGAGAGGACGTTGTTCAAAGAAAATCTTGTCTATTTCATTTCTTTTGTGCATATGCAATTCATTTTCATGGTCTAGCAGATATTGTTCCAAAGGATCGGTAGGAGATATTGCAATAAAATGACGACCCATAATTTCATCCTTACTAGGTGATGTCTACTACACAACTTTATTCTTGTAGACACATGTTGGGCCTCCAAGCGCAGAGTTTTCTAGGACAGTAGCAATTTTCCCTCAAGTGGATGTCCTAAGGTTTATCAATCCGTGGGAGGCATAGGATGAAGATGGACTCTCTCAAACAACCCTGCAACCAAATAATAAAAAGTCTCTTGTGTCCCCAACACACCAAATACAATGGTAATTTGTATGGTGATATAAGTGTAATATGGATACTAGATATTGATTTTGTAATAAGAACAATAAAAAATAGCAAGGTAGCAATTGATAAAACGGAGCAGAAATGGTATTGCAATGCTTGAAAATGAGGCCTAGGGTCCGTACTTTCGCTAGTGCAATCTCTCAACAATACTAATATAATTGGATCATAGAACCATCCCTCAAAGTGCCATGAAGAATCACTCCAAAATTCCTACCTAGTGGAGAACATAAGAATAAATTGTTTGTAGATATTCTTTCTGATTGATCTATCCAAGAGTTCGTACTAAAATAACACCAAGTTATTCTTCCGATCGATCTATCAAGGTTATTCTTTCCGATCGATCTATCAAGAGTTCGTACCAAAATAACACCAAAGCAAATTCAGATTCATAATACTCAATCCAACACAAACAACCTCAAAGAGTGCCCCAATATTTCTACTGGAGAAACAAAGACAAGAACATGCATCAAACCCTATGCATAGATTACCCCAATGTCACCTCAGGAATCCACGAGTTGAGTGCCAAAATATATATCAAGTGAATCAATAATATACCCCATTGTCACCATGGGTATCCATATGCAAGACATATATCAAGTTCTCTCAAATCCATAAAAGTATTCAATCCGATAAAACGAAATCTCAAAGGGAAAACTCAATTAGCAACAAAATAGAGAGGGGAAAACACCATATGATCCGACTATATTAACAAAGCCAGCGATACATCAATATCGTGACATCTGACAAACACGAGAGAGAGAGAGAGAGAGAGAGAGAGAGAGAGAGATTAAACACATAGCTACTGGTACAAACCCTCAGCCCCGAGGGTGGACTACTCCCTCCTCATCATGGTGGCCACCGCGATGATGAAGATGGCAACCTGTGATTATTCCCCCCTCCGACGGAGTGCCGAAACGGGGTCTAGGTTGGTTTGTCGTGGCTATTGAGCCTTGCGGCGGCGAAACTTCTAATCTAGTATTACCCCAAGGGTTTTTGGAATATTTGATGATTTATAGGGCGGAGAGGGGGTACAAGAGGCCACCGAGGTGGGCACAACCTACCTGGGCGCGCCTAGGGGCCCAGGCGCGCCCTAGTGGGTTGTGCCCCCTCGCACTAGTAGAAAACAAAGCTTTAAAACCGGTTCGTAAGGGCCTTTAGTGCCGGTTCCATAACCGGCACTAATTGGTGGGCACTAAACCCCCCCCCCTTTAGTACCGGTTCGGCATGAACCGGCGCTAACGTGCCACCACGTGGCGTGAGCTCGCGCCCTGGTGTGGGGGACCTTTAGTACCGGTTGGTGTTACCAACCGGTACTAAAGGTTTTTTTGAATTTTTTTTGAAAATTTTGGAAATTTTTTTATTTTTATTTTTTCGATTTTTATTTTTTCTGAATTATTTGGTGATTTAGTCTCTAATCACCTCTCTTAACTGCTCAAGTGTGGATCACTCATTCCAAATCATCTAACTTCTCGACCGGTCACCCATCCCTCTCACTACTCCAGCCCGAGCACGCTTAACTTTCAGTTCTATTCTCCTTCGTTTCCAAGTCTGCACTTGTTGTTTTCTTGACAATAGTAAGATGCCAATCCTATTAACCCTCAGGAGTTTAGCTTGAGCATGAAGTCACACATTTCACTGTTTGAGTTTGAAACTATTATTCTAAAAAACAGTATAATTTAGTAACACTAATATTTCTTGAATAAGTTTGACTATAGTTTGACCACAGTTTGACCATAGTTTGACCATGGTTTGACCATAGTTTGACCAGATTTGACCAAAATTCAAAAAATTGAAATAATTATTTAGTAACACTAATATTCTTGAATAATTATGTAGTAACATTAATACTTCTTGAATAAGTAGTTTGACCAGATTTAGCAATTTTTTTTAAAAAAACTTCAATTTGACCATATCTTTTTTTCCTTTTGGAATTTCAGGATTCTAAAAAATTGCAAACAGGCCATAGGCAATCTCCATCGGATGCGGATTTTCGTGCTGAATTTTTTGATATATTATATGTTTTTTTCCGACATCGTATGCAAAAGTTATAGCCATTTTACATTTTCCCAACACTTTGCAAAACATGTCCAAATTTAAGTTTTCAAATTTTCCTAACTAGTAGATGTAGTAATATAACTACCAATCGAAGGATTTTATCTTTTTGAAGTTTTTATCATTTTCTTTTGATTTTTTCAGAACAGAAATGGCGACACACGAGGGGGGGGGGTAGAGTTTGAAAATTGCCCTATAGTGCCGGTTTGTGTCACAAACCGGTACTATAGGTCAGACCCCTTTAGTACCGGTTCGTGGCACAAACCGGTACTAAAGGTTAGCCCTTTAGTACCGGTTTGTGACACGAACCGGTACTAAAGGTGATCATGGGGCCCCGGCCTGATGCCAGCCTGCCATCACCCCTTTAGTACCGGTTCGTGGCACGAACCGGTACTAAAGGTTCAACACGAACCGGCATTAATGCATAGCCGTTCGAACCGGCACTAATGGTACCATTAGTGCCGGCTCAAATTCAAACCGGCACTAATGTGCTTCACGTTTGACCCTTTTTCTACTAGTGTCGGGGCACCCCCAGGTGCTGCTCTGGCCCATTGGATGTCTTGTGGTCCATAAAAAACCCACAAAAAGTTTTGCGGTGTTTGGACTTCGTTGATATTGATTTCCTGCGATGTAAAAAACAAGCAAAAAAATAGCAACTGGCTCTGGGCACTGGGTCAATAGGTTTGTCCCAAAAATGATATAAAGTTGCTATAAAATGATTGTAAAACATCCATGAATGATAATTTAACACCATGAATACTTCATAAATTATAGATACGTTGCAGACGTATCACTAGGCAATTCTTTCTTATGATGCTTCCTACTAAACCTGGAAAAATTAAACCCATGAGACTCATCACATAAACTAACACTGACAGTTTGTTTCTCACAATCTATTTTAGCATTAACGGTGTTGAAAAAAGGTCTACCGAATATAACGGGTGTCAGTGTCAAAACCGGCGGATCTCGGGTAGTGGGTCCCGAACTGTGCGTCTAGGCCGGATGGTAACAGGAGGCAGGGAACACGATGTTTTTATCCAGGTTCGGGCCCTCTCGATGGAGGTAATACCCTACTGCTGCTTGATTAATATTGATGATATCGGTAGTACAAGAGTAGATCTACCACGAGATCAAGGAGGCTAAACCCTAGAAGCTAGCCTATGGTATGATTGTTGTATATGGAGTTGATTGCCTACGGATTACAACCCTCCGATTTATATAGACACCGGATAGGGTTAGGGTTACATAGAGTCGGTTACAATGGTAGGAGATCTTGAATATCCGCATCGCCAAACTTGCCTTCCACGCCAAGGAAAGTCCAATCCGTACACGGGACGAAGTCTTCAATCTTGTATCTTCATAGTCCAGGAGTCCGGCTGAAGGTATAGTCCGGCTACCAGAACACCCCCTAATCCAGGACTCCCTCAGTAGCCTCCGAACCAGGCTTCAATGACGACGAGTCCGGCGCACAGGTTGTTCGGCATTGCAAGGCGGGTTCTTCTCCAAATCCTATGTACCTGTAGGAATAATGTCCGATTTTTGTAATGTAGCGCTCCTCGGCTCCCACGCCCAATAATGGTCGTCTTCCACGTGTCAAACGAATGCGAAAATCCAGGGCATTTTTACATCCACACCCCTACCCGTATAAACGAGCCGCCTATTTAACGGGATGGGGATTTAGGTCCAAACCGCATCTTCTCCTCTCCGCGAGCTATCATCAGAGCGCTTGCAGCAAAGGTCCATTCCAACATGACCAGCCGTCGCAGCTCCTCCCCTCGCCCCTCCGGTCCCAAACCCGGGGATTGGGAGAGTTACACCATCCCGCATAGCGAGTTAGTGTCGCAGCTCCGAGCCGGTCTCGCCACCTACAATGGCGGAAAACAAGCAGAGAGCACCCCCAATCCTTCTAAAGGAGAGTGGGTGTGCCTCATCCCCTATCTAATAAGGGGACTGGGGTTTCCAATTCATCCATTTCTCCGCGGGCTTCTAGAGTTCTACGGCCTCCAGCTGCACAATCTCACGCCCGCCTCCGTATTACATATTGCGGGTTTCGTCATCCTTTGCGAGCTATTTTTAGGCGTTGAGGCTCATTTCGCGCTCTGGAAGAGGTTATTCTGCCTGGTGCCCCGTTCTCGAGAGGGGTCTATATACCAAGTGGGCGGAGCCGAAGTATGGCGCATCGCCGGGCCCGGATACCTATCCGGAACCCCAAAGAAGGCGTCTGAGGACTGGCCTTCGGAATGGTTTTACATAGATGACGTCCCGCTACCGGACCCTATATAGGTCGGTCTCCCTGAGTTCAACAGTGCTCCATTGAAGAAACGCTTCAGCTGGCGTCCGCGGAGCTCTCAGAGAGAAAGCGACAGAGACGTCCTTTACCTGATGGGCCGGATAAGACTGTTGGCTCATTCCGGACTGACCATGATTGGAGTCATGGCTGCATGCATTATGCGAGGGGTGTAGCCACTTCAATATAGAGGCCACCCCATGTGGGATTTCAACGGGTAGGATGACGCCACCTGTTACGGTCGTAAGGGGCCGGCCTCAGCTGCCGCTCTAGTAAAGATCTTATCCTCTTTGTACAAGGGAGAAAAGGAGGAATTCCTCCGCGTCAACCCGCAGGCCAGATTTACTATGTACGATCCTGCAAGTTAGGTAAGTGAACAACTACGCTTGCCCGTTTGTTTTATACTCCCACGGTTAGATATGTAGTCTAACGGCTTCAATGTAGGAACTGCGACAGGTGGTAAAGGATATAAACAGCCGCCCTCCACAGCCCGAGGACCTAGAACGGTCCCTCGTTTCGGACTCCGAAGAGGATCCGGACATATCGGTGGAGCTTTTCGACGGGGTGTTCCATCAACTAAGCAAGGACAATACCTTGGTAGCCATCACGGCTGATTACCCAGGGTTAATCCCGGCCTCTGAGGTGACAGAAACCGGAGTCTCATTCCCTTGAGAGAGATTCCACTCTCACGTATTCTGGTGTTTCTGATGACAACCGTGTTTTGCAGGGGAGATTTCTGAGGCAGGAGGCCGAACCTGCGGCGGCTAGCCAACGCGGGGCCGCAGGGCCCCGTGGGGCAAAAAGGAATGTAGTCCGGACTGAGATGCCTGCGCAAAGGTATAGCGCACCCTCTGTTTCCCTGGTGTTATTCTGTCAGGGCATATTAACGTTCGTGCTATCTTCAGAACGAAGAGACCTCGCCGGACTACATCTGGAGAGGTTGCCAATCGCGCCTCCACCAGCCAGGCTCCAACGTCTGGCCAGGAAGCGGAGGCGAGCACAAGGCGTGCACCAGACGCTCCTCTGACAGAGGATGCGGACAGGCTGTCTGCCACAAATTCTGAAGTGGAGAGTGCCATGAACCACAGGCGTCGCCAGACAATTCTACGCGATGCTTGTTTCTCCCAAGAGGCTTTAGATGCCTTTAATTCGGGAGATGCGTACCTCCGTGCCGCTCAAAATGGTTTAGCCAGAGCCACGGAGCAGTATGTAAAAGACATACGGGTAAGAAAATTTTGGTCAAATATATATATATACCAGTAGCCCCGAGACTTCAAACAGTTAGAGCAACTGATTTAAGGATCATTTAATATGCAGTTTCTTATAGAGAAGAATACTGTACTGTCCCAGGAGCTGGAAAAGTGCAAGGCCCAACTAGAGGCCGCACTAGCCGCATCAGGGGAGCCCAAAGAGACCCCCTCAGGTAAGATACACTTTGAAAGATTAGTATTGTACGGTCTGGGTGCAAATCTGACAAATCATGTTGCAGATGGCGCCGGGCTTGGTCCAGAAAAGCAACAACTCTTACGCCGGCTAACGGCCGGTGAGAGTACGTTGACAAAGGTGAGGCGAGAGAAGAATGATCTTTAGGATGCCAACACCAGGCTAGACGTCGAACTTAAAGATGTTCGTGGCCAGCTGTCGGACTCCACGAAGGAGAATCAGCGGCTTCGTCGCGGCATATTTAGTAAGTGCTTGAACGAACTTTGAAAAAAGAGTTTGGCGAGGAAGTCGACTAACAGAGTAATGTCTGTAGGTATGCTCATAGGTCATCCTACAGAGGAGATGTCCGGTTCTACGGGTGACCTTCTTCCCGAACTCATGCAACTGCACGAGCGAATTCAGCAGGCGATGCGAGGCGTTGCCCAAGCCTTATGGCCTGCCCACTCCATGCCCGAGGGCCTTGGAGAGCTTGCGGAGAAGCTGAAGGGAGCTCGGCGGCGCTTCCGGTTGTGGAAGATATCGGCCTGCCGACAAGGCGCTAGGGAGGCCTGGGCCATGGTGAAGACCTGTTTTACGAAGTCTGACCCAAACCACATGGCCGAGGTCGGACTAGTGGGGCCTGACGGGATGGAGATCCCTGTAAGCTTAGTATACGGCCAAGTAGAGTTAGCCACGAAGTATTCCCAGCAGGACTATAAATTAGACAGCCTGTTAGATGGAATAGAAGAGGAATGCAATCAATCAGAATGACTATGTAATTTTGAATTGACATGTGTAATGCCTTCTAGCCGGATTGTAGATCGTTTGTCGTTGCCGACCTTTTCGCTTCAACCTCGGGACCTGACGGTCCGGAGTGTGTCCGAATACCATAGCGGTTATATAAGAACCGGGGTATGCGTGGAGACCAGGCGTAGGGGTCATTAGTGCTTTATCAGACAAGTGCCCAACTAGTTATGTTATATTACATGGTTAGTAAGAAACATCTTCCAGAGAGAATAGTTCCGTTAAGGGTTCCTTTCGCTTGGAGGCATGCCCTAAAGTGCATGTCCAGACTGCGTGAAAAGACGCAGAAAAAGCATCTGGGGGCGCATAAAATGAGTAAAAAGATCATCTTTTATTTCACCAACCGAATATTCTCTTAAGAACGCTAGCTTTCGGCTTCACCCAGTCTGAGGTACACATCCGGCTGACCCGGCAGTAACAATCGCAGAGGTGCTCCCTTTACCGCCTAGCCGAACAATCGGGAACGTAGGGGTAAGCACAGGAGCCAGGCAACCCAGCTTGGCCAAAACTTAAGTCATATCGATGCATATAATGGTGAAGAAAAAGGTACATGCGGAAGTTTGACGCATGCGTTGGGCGTGAAGCCCGTATAAATAAGCTTCTGTTAAAGAAGCCCCCAGGTTTAATGAGCGCGAGTGGCGCATCACTAGATGAGCCTTTAAGGGTTATAAAAGAAAAGAGGGGAAGGAGAGAAATGTAAGACAAAAAATGCAAAAAATGGACAGAGGAAGGAGACGAACACAGAGTCCGGCGCTAGGCATAGAATCTTCGGAGACGGGTGGTGTTCCACTGGTTTGGCTCGAGTCGGTTATCCGACGCATCTCGCAGGCGGTATGCCCCACTAGTCAGGACTTGGTCGATTATGAATGGACCTTCCCACATGGGCTTGATTTTGTCCTTTTTCTTATCCGGTAGGCGTAGAACTAGTTCGCCAACATTGTAATTTTTGGCCCGTACTTCTCTGCTTTGATATCTTCGGGCCTGCTGTTGATAAAATGCGGAACGGGATTTTGCCACGTCATGCTCCTCCTCCAAGGCGTCCAAGTTGTCCTGCCGATTGAGCTCGGCTTCTCTTTCTTCGTACATGTGCAATCTAGGTGAGTCATGAATTATGTCGTAGGGCAGAACTGCCTCTGCGCCGTACACCATAAAAATGGTGTGTATCCGGTGGTGCGATTTGGCGTGGTCCGCAGCCCCCATAGCATGGAGTCGAGCTCCTCTACCCAGTGCGTGTTAGATTCCTTGAGGGACCGCACCAGTCTGGGTTTAATGCCGCTCACGATAAGACCATTTGCCCGTTCGACCTGGCTGTTGGTTTGTGGGTGATAGACGGAAGCATAATCGAGCTTGATGCCCATGTTTTTGCACCAGAGTTTTACCTCGTCGGCGGTAAAGTTTGTACCGTTATCGGTTATGATGCTGTGGGGGACGCCATAACGGTGTACAACCCCGGATATGAAGTCTATCACAGGTCTGGATTCGGCCGTTTTAACAGGCTTGGCTTCTATCCATTTGGTGAACTTATCCACCATGACCAGTAAGTATTTTTTCCTATCGGTCCCACCTTTAAGGGGTCCGACCATGTCAAGCCCCCAGACCGCAAAAGGCTAGGTGATGGGTATAGTTTGGAGTGCGGTGGGTGGAATATGGCTTTGGTTGGCAAAAAGTTGGCAACCAGCGCATCGTTGGACTAGGTCCTGAGCGTTTGCCCGGGCCCTCGGCCAATAAAAGCCTGTACGGAAAGCCTTGGTAACAAGGGACCGAGCAGCGGCATGGTGACCATCGAGTCCGGCATGAATTTCAGCCAGAAGGTTCCGCCCTTCCTCTTCGGAGATGCACCTTTGAAGGACTCTGGTAGTGCTTTTCTTATAAAGCTCTCCCTCATGGACTCTATAGGCTTTAGATCGCCACACTATGCAGCGGGCCTCGTTTTGGTCCTCCGGGAGTTCCTGCCTAGTAAGGTAGGCTAGGAATGGTTCTGTCCACGGGGCGATAACCTCCATTATTACGTGGGCTGAAGGTGTAATTTCATTGGCAGAGCCTCCAATTGTGTCAGATTGTTCGGCGTCGAGTGGTGCGGCTGGGTCCAGGCTGTTATTTGCGGGTTCCCCCTCCCATGCTATGGATGGCTTCAACAATCTTTCCAAAAATATGTTGGGGGGGACTGCATCGCGTTTTGCTCCGATGCGTTCCAGGACATCCACTGCTTGATTGTTTTCTCGGGCTATATGGTGAAATTCCAGCCCTTCGAACCGAGCTGACATTTTTAGGACGACGTTGCGGTAAGCTGCCATTTTTGGGTCCTTGGCATCAAAGTCTCCATTTATTTGGCGTTGAAGGTAATAGCAGTGTCGCTCCATGGATTTATTGTTGCAACTTGATAATCTTCGGCGAGGCTGGGGAGTGTTCTTTTTTGCATATTGTTTGATGCGAAAGTCTCGATGACTGTGAGAACGGTACTGGTGTCCTCGGGCTGGCTTTCTGCGGCCTCCAGAATTAAGAGGTCCTCGCCAATTTTGGCCACCTGCCGGAGTATCCAACATGCTCTAAGGCTGTGAGTTGGTGTGGCGTCCTCTGTACTCTGAATTCTACAGGGTCCATCAAGCCACCTTTCCAGTACGGTTCCATGCCCTGTAGAGGGTTTTGGCTTTTTGGTGTTTATCCCGGGTGTCCTACGATGATGCACCCTCTTAGTTTGGACGGGATTACTATTCAAGGCCGGTTTATCCCAAAATTTTATTTCGGTTTTCCAGGCGCTTTCCATCGCACAGTATTTTTGTACTATGGACGCCAAGTCAGCGAAGCGTGTAATCTCACGACGACTTACGGCGTTAATGATTCCCTCGTCCGTGCAATTACTGCAGAAAATTGAGATTGCGTCTCCCTCGCGGCAATCCTTTATCCTGTTCATAACCAGGAACAATCTGTCCTAGTAATGATGTACTGTTTCCTCGGGCCTCTGCCTGATTTGGGAGAGATCGCTCATGTTCGGGTGGGCGGGTGTCATTGAATCTGAAACCTCACCCAATCCAAGATTCGGAGGCCGAAGAGTTTCCGAACTCTGAAGTTTGGATTCTTGGATGTTGTCCAACGAATCTAGCCCGTTGCCTAATCCTAAGCTCAGGTCTTAAGTTACATCCTCCTCCCCGCGGGTATCCGGCTTGGAGGAGTCGGGAATTCGGACGTAGCTAGTCCTTAAAATAGATGAAGGGTCGCCGCACTGCGCCTCTACCACGGCAACGTGGTGGGTGACTTGGGGCGAGTTAATTTCTCTTATATCAGGTTTAAACCCAACCTGGTCATAATCCGTAGCGACCCCCAGGGCGGCGATGCGATCCAAGAGCTCGTTTACGGAAGAGAGCTCCATTGGATCTAGCTGCTCGACGAGCTCCGAGGTGACGTGTAGGTTGCTTTTGATGACCCGAGAGGTCACCATCGGCGCAACAGCCGAACAGGCGGTCATGAGGAAACCACCTAGCCGGAGGGTTTGGCCGACAGCCAAGGCTCTCTTAGCAACAGCGTCGTCTTTAAAGACGGGAGGAGGCATCCTTCCTGATTGTGACTGCACAGAGGAACTCTCAATGAAAGCACCAATGTCGGTGTCAAAACCGGCGGATCTCGGGTAGTTGGTCCCGAACTGTGCGTCTAGGCCGGTTGGTAACAGGAGGCAGGGAACACGATGTTTTTACCCAGGTTCGGGCCCTCTCGATGGAGGCAATACCCTACTCCTGCTTGATTAATATTGATGATATGGGTAGTACAAGAGTAGATCTACCACGAGATCAAGGAGGCCAAAACCTAGAAGCTAGCCTATGGTATGATTGTTGTATATGGAGTTGATTGCCTACGGACTACAACCCTCCGGTTTATATAGACACCGGATAGGGTTAGGGTTACATAGAGTCGGTTACAATGGTAGGAGATCTTGCATATCCGCATCGCCAAACTTGCCTTCCACGCCAAGGAAAGTCCCATCCGTGCACGGGACGAAGTCTTCAATCTTGTATCTTCATAGTCCAGGAGTCCGGCTGAAGGTATAGTCCGGCTACCCGAACACCCCCTAATCCAGGACTCCCTCAACGGGACAAAAGTCATCTTGCGGGGAACCAAGAATGTCGGCGTCCTGGGAACGGGAGTACCCAGGCTTACCTGCCTGCGGCCCGCGGCATGGCTCCATCAGCGGCCCGGTACGGCCCAGCTTCAGCAACAACAACCCAAGACCCTCGCGAGGGGACAAGCCTCACGAGGCGGACGATGTTGATGGTGCTGGTGAAGATGTTGATGGAGATTGACCCCCTGCCGTTGAGAGGATCATTGGTGATGATGATGGCGATGATTTCCCCCTCCCAGAGGGAAGTTTCACTGACAGAACAGCTCCGCCGGAGCCCTAGATTGGTTCCGCCAAGGTTCCGCCTCGTGGCGGCGGAGTTTCTTCCCGAAAGCTTGCTTATGATTTTTCCTCGACGAAAGACTCCATATAGCCAAAGATGGGCATCAGAGGGCTACTAGGGGGCCCACGAGGCAGGGGGCGCGCCCCCACCCTCGTGGCTGGTGGGTGGCCCCCCTCTGGTACTTCTTGCACCCAATATTTTTTATATATTCTGAAAAGTGCTCCCGTGGAGTTTCAGGACTTTTGGAGATGTGCAGAATAGGTCTCTAATATTTGCTCCTTTTCTAGCCTAGTATTCCAACTGCCGGCATTCCCCCTCTTCATGTAAACCTTGTAAAATACGAGAGAATAGGCATAACTATTGTGAAACAATGTGTAATAACAGCCCATAATGCAATAAATATCGATATAAATGCATGATGCAAAATCGACGTATCAACTCCCCCAACCTTAGACCTCGCTTGTCCTCAAGTGAAAGCCGAAATCGAAAAATATGTCCACATGTTTAGAGATAGAGGTGTTGATAAAAATAAAATAGACATAAGGGCATCATGGTCATTCTTAGAACAACAACAACACACATATATATATATTGTCATATGATCTCTTATGCTAAAGTAACAATTCAATCACAATTTCAAGTATGAATCTTAAACTTCATTGAAAACTAACAAACTCTAATCTCAGTCATTGAGGCAATTGCAATTTATCATAATATAGGAAAGAGTCAATATAAGAGCTTTTCAGCAATTCCACATACTCAACTATCATTTAATCTTTCACAATTGCTAACACTCACACAATATTTATGTGTATGGAGGTTTAATCAGACACAGAGAAAGATAGGGGCTTATAGTTTTGCCTCCCAACATTTTACCTCAAGGGTAATGTCAACAATAATAGCTCATGCAGACTCACATCCAATTAGCTATATGTATCTGGATCTTTCCAACACATTGTGCTTGCCAAAGGATAAAATGTAAAAAGGAAAGGTCAAGATCACCATGACTCTTATGTAAGGTAGAAGATAAAAGTAAAAGATAGGCCATTCGCAGAGGGAAGCAGAGGTTGTCATGCGCTTTTATGGTTGGATGCACAAAATCATAATGCAAAAGAACGTCACTTTATATTGCCACTTGTGATATGGACCTTTATTATGCAGTCCGTCGCTTTTATTTCTTCCACATCACAAAATCATATAAAAGCTTATTTTCTCCACATTAATAAGTCATACATATTTAGAGATCAATTTTTATTGCATGCACCGATGACAACTTACTTGAAGGATCTTACTCAATCCATAGGTAGGTATGGTGGACTCTCATGGCAAAACTGTGTTTAAGGATATTTGGAAGCACAGGTAGTAGTTCTACTTTGTTTAAAGAACTTGGCTAGCATGAGAGGGAAAGGCAAGCTCAACATGTTGGATGATCCATGACAATATAATTTATCTCAGATGTAAGAAAACATAACCCATTACGTGTCTTCCTTGTCCAACGTCAACTCTTTAGCACGTCATACTTTAATGAGTGCTCACAATCATAAAAGATGTCCAAGATAGTGTATTTCTATGTTAAGACCTCTCTTTCTTTATTACTTCCTATTAATTGCAACGAAGACCAAAACTATGTTTGTCAACTCTCAACAACTTTTATTCATCATACTCTTTATATGTGAGCTCATTATTCTCCATAAGATCCATATGATCTCTTTATTTCTTTTTATTTCTTTCTCTTTTATTTTATTCTCTCAAGATCATAGCAAGATAATCAAGCCCTTGACTCAACACTAATATTTATTATATATAGCTCACGGACTCAATTACATAGAAGGATCATAAAGCAAAACTTACAACTAGATCATACTAAAACTTTATTCTACTAGATCAAGATATTACCAAAAGGATCGAACTAAGAAAAACAGTAAAGATAAAAGTTGTGATGGTGATACGATACCGGGGCACTCCCCCAAGCTTGAAAGTTGCCAAGGGGAGTGCCCATACCCATGTGTTTATGTTTCCTTCCTCGGAGGTGGTGATGAGGGAGTTGTTGATGATGTGCGCTTCTTCCTTAATTTGCGCTTGAGAACATAATTCTGCTCCTTTAGATCTTTGATCTCCCACTCAAGGCTTAGTATGTTTTTGCATAGTTCTTGTTTGTTCTCCTTCAATAGACGAAAAGGGATAAATTCGATCGTAGGATTATTTTCTCTATTGGGGAGGCTTGACTTTTTAAACTCCACATCCATGTCCCCAGGTTGAGGTAATGGGACTTCATCTTCATCTGAGCTCGTCTCCTCCTTTCCCCTAGGCTCATTGTCTTCTTCTTCGTCCGTGGTCCAACCACAATGCTCCAAGTCCCCGTAGACTTTATGATCTACAAGGTAATCAGCCACATATCTTTCTCCCTCCGAATCTTGGGATGACATATTGCTCTAATCTGCAGCAGAAACAACTCGAAACAAAGACAGAGGATTTTTTCATGATACGGAGGTCAAAACCTTCGGGAGATTATATAATGATTTTTAACCAACCAAAAGAAGTATCATGCAAGAAAACGGAGTCCAGAGAGCACCCGAGGTGCCCACGAGGCATGGGGCGCGCCCAGGGGGTAGGGCGCACCCTCCACCCTCGTGGAAGCCTCGTGTCCTTTCCGGTCTGCTTCTTATTTTCCTATTTTCTTAAATATTCCAAAATGGAGAAAAATTGCCATAAGAACTGTTTTGGAGTCAGTTTACTTACCGTACAACGTACCTATTCCTTTTCGGAGTCTGAAACATTTCGGAAAGTGTCTCTTATGTATTTCTTCGGGGTTACGATTTCAATAATATTAGGTTCAACATTTATGAGATTACCTGAGATATAATGTTTGATTCGTTGACCGTTCACCTCCTTCGGATTTGTGCCCTCGAAGTTGCTGATTTTTATGGCACCGGAACAATAGACCTCCTCGATAACGTAAGGACCTTCCCATTTAGAGAGAAGTTTACCTGCAAAAAATCTTAAACGAGAGTTCTATAACAATACATAATCACCTACATTGAACTCATGTTTTTGTATCCTTTTATCATGCCATCTTTTAACCTTTTATTTAAACAACTTGACATTTTCATAGGCTTGGTTTCTCCATTCATCAAGTGAGCTAATGTCAAATAACCTCTTCTCACCGGCAAGTTTGAAATCATAGTTGAGCTCTTTGATAGCCCAATATGCCTTATGTTCTAGTTCGAGAGGTAAGTGACAAGCTTTACCATAAACCATTTTATAAGGAGACATACCCATAGGATTTTTATATGCAGTTCTATAAGCCCATAATGCAACATCAAGTTTCTTGGACCAATTCTTCCTAGATCTATTAATGATTTTTATATGCAGTTCCTAGATCTATTAATGGTCTCTATTACTCAATTCTACTTGACCACTAGACTGCGGGTGATAAGGAGATGCAATTCTATGATTAACATCATACTTAGAAAGCATTTTAAGAAAGGCACCATGAATAAAATGTGAACCACCATCAGTCATTAAATATCTAGGGACTCCAAACCTTGGAAAAATAACTTCTTTAAGCATCTTAATATAGGTGTTATGATCAGCACTACTAGTTGGAATAGCTTCTACCCACTTACTAATGTAATCAATAGCAACTAAAATATGTGTATACCCATTAGAGGAAGGAAAAGGTCCCATATAATCAAAGCCCCAAACATCAAATGGTTCAATAACAAGTGAATAATTCATAGGCATTTCTTGACGTCTACTAATATTACCAAATCTTTGACATTCATCACAATACAAGGCAAACTTATGGGCATCCTTGAAGAGAGTAGGCCAATAAAAACCGGATTGCAATACCTTGTGTGTAGTTCTGTCTCCAGCATGGTGCCCTCCATAGGCTTCGGAGTGACACTTGCATAGGATCTGTTCATGTTCATGCTCAGGTACACAATGTATAATAACACCATATACTCCTTCTTTATAAAGATGTGGTCATCCCAAAATTAATGCCTTAAATCATAGAAGAACTTTTTCTTTTGCTGGTATGTGAAACTAGGTGGTATAAATTTAGCAACAATATAATTAGCATAATCAGCATACCATGGAGCAGTTCAAGAAGCATTTATGACATTTAATTGTTCATCAGGAAAGGTATCATCAATAGGTAGTGGGTCATCAAGAACATTCTCTAACCTAGACAAGTTGTCTGCAATGGGGTTCTCAGCTCCCTTTCTATCAATAATATGCAAATCAAATTCTTGTAGCAAGAGAACCCATCTAATAAGTCTAGGTTTAGCATCTTTCTTTTCCATAAGATATTTAATATCATCCTGATCAGTGTGAATAGTTACTTTAGAATCAACAATATAAGGTCTGAACTTTTCACAAGCAAATACAACTGCTAAAAATTCTTTTTTAGTAGTAGCATAATTTCTCTGGGCACTATCTAGAGTTTTACTAGCATATTGGATAACATTCAGCTTCTTATCAACTCTTTGTCCTAGAACAGCACCTACAGCATAATCACTAGCATCACACATAATTTCAAAGGGTAAATTCCAATCAGGTGGCTGAACAGTAGGTGCAGAAATCAGAGCTTTCTTAAGTATTTTAGATGCTTCTACACAATCATCATCAAAGACAAAAGGAATATCTTTTTGTAATAGGTTAGTCAAAGGCCAAGAAATTTTTGAGAAGTCCTTAATGAAGCTCCAATAAAAACCGACATGACCAGGGAAACTTCTTATACCTTTGATGTCCTTGGGACACGGCATCTTTTCAATAACATCAACTTTAGCTTTATCAACTTCAATACCTCTTTCAGAAATTTTATGCCCCAAGACAATACCTTCATTAACCATGAAGTGGCACTTCTCCGAGTTCAAGACAAGATTAGTTTCTTCACCTCTCTGCAAAACTCATCAAGGTTGCTCAAGCAATCATCAAAAGAGGATCCATAAACGGAGAAATCATCCATGAAAAGCTCACAAATCTTTTCACAAAAGTCAGAGAATATAGCCATCATGCATCTTTGAAAGGTAGCAGGTGCATTAAACAAACCAAAAGGCATACGTCTATAAGCAAAAGTACCGAAAGGGCAAGTAAAAGTGGTCTTTGCTTGATCATTAGCTGACACAAGTATTTGAGAGAAGCCAGAGTAACCATCTAGAAAGCAAAAATGTGTATGTTTGGATAATCTTTCTAGCATTTGATCATGTAAAGGCAAAGGGTAATGATCTTTTTTAGTAGCTTTATTTAATTCACAAAAATCAATTACCATCCTATAACCTATAGTAATTCTTTGTGGAATCAATTCATCTTTATCATTAGGAACAACAGTAATACCTCCCTTCTTAGGGACACAGTCAACAGGACTTACCCACTGACTATCAGCAACGGGATAAATTATATCTGCCTCAAGGAGTTTTAATATTTCCTTTCTTACCACTTCTTTCATCTTAGGATTTAGCCATCGTTGGTGATCAATAACTGGTTTGACGTCTTTCTCCAAATTTATTTTGTGTTGACATAGAGTGGGACTAATGCCCTTAAGATCATCAAGAGTATATCCAATAGCAGCATGGTGTTTCTTCAGAGTTTTCAATAATTTCTCTTCCTCCTTCTCTGAAAAGTTAGCACTAATAATAACAGAATATATCTTCTTTTCATCAATATAAGGATATTAAAGAGTATCAGGTAATGGTTTAATCTCAAACACGGGATCGCCCTTGGGTGGAGGAGGATCCCCTAGGATTTCAACAGGCAAGTTTTGTTTCAGAATAGGTCCCTATTTAAAGAATACTTCATCTATTTCACTTCATTCATTCATAAACATATCATTTTCATGGTCTAGCAAATATTGTTCTAAAGGATCAGTAGGAGGCACAGCAATAGAAGCAAGACCAATAATTTCATCTTTACTAGGCAGTTCCTCATCATGGGGTTGTCTATGAAAGTTAGCAAAATTAAACTCATGAGACATATCCCCTAAACCAAGAGAAACAATATCCTTATTGCAGTCTATCTTAGCATTAACAGTTTTCAAGAAGGGTCTACCAAATATAATGGGACAAAAGCTATCTTGTGTGGAACCAAGAATAAGAAAAGCAGCAGGATATTTAACCTTCCCACACAAGACTTCAACATCTCTAACAATCCCAATTGGTGAAATAGTATCTCTATTGGCAAGCTTAATGGTAACATAAATATCTTCTATCTCGGCAGGTGCAATATCATGCATAATTTCTTTGTATAAGGAATGAGGTATTGCACTTGCACTAGCCCCCATATCACATAAGCCATGATAGCAATGATCTCCTATTTTAACAGAAATAACAGGAATGCCCACAATAGGTCTATGTTTATTTTTAGTATCAGGTCTAGAAATTCTAGCAGTCTCATCACAGAAGTAAATAACATGACCATCAATATTATTGGCCAAGAGATCTTTAACCTTAGCAATACTAGGTTCAACTTTAATTTGCTCAGGGGGTTTAGGTGTCTTAATATTACTTTTTTAACCACAGATGAAGCTTTAGCATGATTCTTTATTCTAACAGGGAAAGGTGGTTTCTCAATATAAGCAGCAGGAACAACAGGATCATCATAAGTGATAGTCTTTTCTTCAACCTTAATAGGTGCAACTACTTTTACTTCAATGGGAGGATTATATTTAAACCACTTCTCCTTAGGGAGATCAACATGAGTAGCAAAGGATTCACAAAAGGTAGCTACTATCTCAGAGTCAAGTCCATATATAGTGCTAAATTCACGAAATGCATCGGTATCAATAAAAGATTTAACACAATCAAACTTAGGTGTTATACTTGACTCCTTACCTTCGTCGAGGTCCCAATATTCAGAGTTGCATTTAATTCATTCCAATAAATACAATTTGAATTCAATAGTATTCATCATAAAAGATCCAGTACAAGAAGTATCGAGCATGGAGCGATTACTGAGAGAAAGCCGAGCATAAAAATTTTGAATAATCATTTTTCTTGAGAGCTCAAGATTGGGGCATGAATATAACATTGACTTAAGCCTCCCCCAAGATTGAGCGATGCTTTCTCCTTCGCGAGGCCAAAAATTATATATATAATTACAATCACGATGAACAAGATGCATAGGATAAAACTTCTGGGGAAATTCCAATTTCAATCGCTTATAGTCCCATGATCCCATATCATCACATAGCCTATACCATGTCAATGCATCTCCCTTCAAAGATAAAGGTAAGACCTTCTTCTTGATAACATCATTGGGCATAGCTGCAAGCTTAAATAATCCACAAACTTCATCCACATAGATTAAGTGTAAATCGGGATGCAATGTTCCATCTCCTGCAAAAGGATTAGCTAGCAGTTTCTCTATCATACCCGAAGGAATTTCAAAGTAAAAAATTTCAGTAGGTTCAGTAGGTTGAGGGGTAGCTAATTGTGGTGCCGGACGAGGTGAAGATACCCCAAACAAACCCCTCAAAGGATTTTGTTCCATAGTTACAAGTGACAGTAAATTCCAGCACACTATATAAGTTTTTTTCCTTACCAAATTCCACCTACCAAAGGCACTTCACTCCCCGGCAACGGCGCCAGAAAAGAGTCTTGATGACCCACAAGTGTAGGGTATCTATCGTAGCTTTTTGATAAGTAAGAGTGTTGAACCCAACAAGGAGCTGAAGGAAATGATAAGCAGTTTTCAGTAAGGTATCCTCTGCAAGCACTGAAATTATCGGTAACAGATAGTTTCGTGATAAGGTAATTTGTAACGAGTAGAAAGTAATAAAAGTAAATAAGGTGCAGCAAGATGTCCCAATCCTTTTTTTAGCAAAGGACAAGCCTGCACAAACTCTTATATGGTGGAAAGCGCTCACGAGGACACATGGGAATTATGGTCAAGCTAGTTTTCATCACGTTCATATGATTCGCGTTCGGTACTTTGATAATTTGATATGTGGGTGGACCAGTGCTTGGGTGCTGTACTTACTTGGACAAGCATCCCACTTATGATTAACCCCTATTGCAAGCATCCGTAACTACAACAGAAGTATTAAGGTAAACCTAACCATAGCATGAAACATATGGATCCAAATCAGCCCCTTATGAAGCAACGCATAAACTAGGGTTTAAGCTTCTATCACTCTAGCAACCCATAATCTACTTATTACATCCGAATGCCTCCCTATAGGCCCAAACAATGGTGAAGTGTCATGTAGTCGACGTTCACATGACACCACTAGATGGATGACAACATACATCTCATCAAAATGTCGAACGAATACCAAATTCACATGACTACTAATAGCCAGACTTCTCCCATGTCCCCAGGAACAAACGTAACTACTCACAAAGCATATTCATTTTCATAATCAGAGGGGTATTAATATGCATAATGGATCTGAACATATGTTCTTCCACCAAGTAAACCAACTAGCATCAACTACAAGGAGTAATCAACACTACTAGCAACCCATAGGTACCAATCTGAGGTTTGGATACAAAGATTGGATACAAGAGATGAACTAGGGTTTGAGATGAGATGGTGTTGGTGAAGATGTTGATGGAGATTGACCCCCTCCCAATGAGAGGATCGTTGGTGATGATGATGGGGATGATTTCCCCCTCCCGGAGGGAAGTTTCCTCTGCAGAACAGCTCCGCCGCAGCCCTAGATTGGTTCCGCCAAGGTTCCGCCTCGTGCCGATGGAGTTTCTTCCCGAAAGCTTGCTTATTGTTTTTTCCTCGACGAAAGACTCCATATAGCCAAAGATGGGCATCGGAGGGCCCCCAGGGGGCCCACGAGGCAGGGGCGTGCCCAGGGGTAGGGCGCGCCCCCCACCCTCATGGCTGGTGGGTGGCCCCCCTCTGGTACTTCTTGCGCCCAATATTTTTTATATATTACGAAAAGTGCTCCCATGGAGTTTCAGGACTTCTGGAGATGTGCAGAATAGGTCTCTAATATTTGCTCCTTTTCCAGCCCAGAATTCCAGCTGCTGGCATTCCCCCTCTTCATGTAAACCTTGTAAAATAAGAGAGAATAGGCATAAGTATTGTGATATAATGTGTAATAACAACCCATAATGCAATAAATATCGATATAAAAGCATGATGCAAAATGGATGTATCGAGCGCCTTCGCCACCTCCCCGTCAAGACGTCGCCCTCGGACCAAGGCGCGTGGCCCCATGGTGTGACCCGGCATGCACGGCGCCCGTGCATGGAGAAGAAAGCTGCCAGGAGGTCCAGCGGCCACAAGAAGGTGCTCCAGCGCTCCTTCCACCACCACGTCAAGACCGCGTGCCGCCTGCGATGGTGGCGCGTGAGCACCAAGATCAGGCTCCACCTCCACGCCAGGCTCCTGTGAACACTGAGGGCTGTCGAGCGTTCACCCCCGAGTTCCGCAGCGTCCTCTGGCCGAGGGAGTTCAAGCCCGACCTGCCTCCACGCTACGACGGCACCCCCGACCCTGCTGAGTTCCTGCAGATCTATGAGCTGAGCATCGAGGTGGCCAACAGTGATGAGAAGGTCATGGCGAACTGGTTTCCCATGGCCCTCAAGGATGGCGTGCGCTCGTGGCTCCCGAACTTGCCCACGGGATCGATCTCCTCCTGGGGCGAGATGCGTGAGAGCTTTGTAGCCAACTTCTAGGGCACCCGCGACTGCCCGCCTGCCGCAGGTGAACTGTGGCTTATCAAGCAGTAGTCGGGGTAACCCTATAGAAGTACATTCAGTGCTTCAACATCGTTCATCTCAAGATTCCCAAGGTGTCGGACGAGGCCATCATATCAGCGTTCTCTAATGGCGTCCGCGATGTCAAGATGAAGGAGGAGCTCTCCGTACACGAGGACATGTGCATGGATCTATAGATGTTCAACATGGCAACCAAGTGCGTGAGAGCTAAGGAAGGACGCCTCTCCCTCCTCGAGCTCCCAGCGGCCGACCCAGAGGACAAGAAGTCCAAGGCCAAGGACATGAAGCGCAAGGGGGCGGCCGTGCTCGCGGCGGAACGAGAGATGAAGCGTGGCTACGACCACCCAGAGTCATCCAAGAGCAGTCGTCCGTTCTGCGTCTTCCACAACATGCACAACCACAACACCAATGACTGTCAGGAGCTTAGGGCCATCCATTATGGGCACCTCGGTCGACGCCCCAAGCACATGGATCGAGTCTACGGCCGTGGAGGAGGTCTAAGTGGAGGACGCTGGGATGACCACGACCCCCGCCAGAAGTGGCGCAACCAGCCGCGTGAAGACCGTTGGCAGGGCTAGCCTCACGAGGGTGCCTCGAGAGATCAGCCTCACGAGCATCGTCGTGAGGGCAATGCAGGCCTCCCTCCACTGCTGCCACCGCCAAGAAGGAACGACGACCACCACCAAGATGAGGAGGCTGGGGGCTTCCAGGAGCATCGTGCCATCGCATGCATCCTGGGCGGTGCACAGGCCCCAGCCTCTCACCGCATCTTCAAGCAGTTCGCTCGTGAAGTGAACACGGCCCTTCCCAGGCTTGACGCCACGCGCCCACTTAGGTGGTCGAAGTGCACCATCACCTTCAGCTCATCCGACCAGATCAAGTGTGCGGCAACTGGCGGCGCCCTCCTGATGGTCTTCTCTCCCGTCATCAGAAATGTCCTTGTCACCAAGACCCTCATCGACGATGGTGTGGGGCTCAATGTTCTCTCCATCGAGACGTCTGATCGCCTCTAGGTGCCCTATGACCAGCTGCAGCCCACCAAACCTTTCTTAGGAGTAACCGACGGCACCATGATACGTCTCCAACGTATCTATAATTTTTGATTGTTCCATGCTATATTATATTCTGTTTTGGACATTATTGGGCTTTATTATACACTTTTATATTATTTTTGGGACCAACCTATTAACTGGAGGCCCAGCCCAAAATTGTTGTTTTTTGCCTATTTTAGGGTTTCGCAGAAAAAGAATATCAAACAGAGTCCAAACAGAATGAATCCTTCGGAACATGATTTTCGGAACGAACATGATCCAGAGGACTTGGACCCTACGTCAAGACATCAACCAGGAGGCCATGAGGTAGGGGGCGCGCCTACCCCCTGGGCGCGCCCTCCACCCTCGTGGGCCCCCTGTTGCTCCACCGATGTACTCCTTCCTCCTATATATACCTACGTACCCCCAAACTACCAGATATGGAGCCAAATCTCTAATTCCACCGCCGTAACTTTCTGTATCCACGAGATCCCATCTTGGGGCCTATTCCGGAGCTCTGCCGGAGGGGGCATCGATCACGGAGGGCTTCTACATCAACACCATAGCCCTTACGATGAAGTGTGAGTAATTTACCTCAGACCTACGGGTCCATAGTTATTAGCTAGATGGCTTCTTCTCTCTTTTTGGATCTCAATACAAAGTTCTCCCCCTCTCTTGTGGAGATCTATTAGATGTAATCTTCTTTTGCTGTGTGTTTGTTGAGACCGATGAATTGTGGGTTTATGATCAAGTTTATTTATGAACAATATTTGAGTCTTCTCTGAATTCTTTTATGTGTGATTGGTTATCTTTGCAAGTCTCTTAGAATTATCAGTTTGGTTTGGCCTACTAGATTGATATTTCTTGCAATGGGAGAACTGCTTAGCTTTGGGCGCAATCTTGCCGTGTCCTTTCCCAATGACAGTAGGGGGAGCAAGGCATGTATTGGTCGAGGATAACAAGATGGGGTTTATTTCATATTGCATGAGTTTATCCCTCTACATCATGTCATCTTGCTTAAAGCGTTACTCTCTTCTCTTGGACTTAATACTCTAGATGCATGCTGGATAGCGGTCGATCTGTGGAGTAATAGTAGTAGATGCAGGCAGGAGTCGGTCTAGTTGTCTCGGACGTGATGCCTATATACATGATAATACCTAGATATTCTCATAATTATGCTCAATTCTGTCAATTGCTCAACAGTAATTTGTTTACCCGCTGTGAATACATATGCTCTCAAGAGAATCCACTAGTGAAACCTATGGCCCCGGGTCTATATTCCATCATATTAATCTTCCAATACTTAGTTATTTTTATTGCCTTTAATTTTACTTTGCATCTTTATCATAAAAATACCAAAAATATTATCGTATCATATCTATCAGATCTCACTCTCGTAAGTGACCGTGTAGGGATTGACAACCCCTTATCGCGTTGGTTGCGAGGATTTATTTGTTTGTGTAGGTACGAGGGACTCGTGCGTGGCCTCCTACTGGATTGATACCTTGGTTCTCACAAAATGAGGGAAATACTTACACTACTTTGTTTCACCACCCTTTCCTCTTCAAGGGAAAACCAACACAAGTGCTCAAGAGGTAGCAAGAAGGATTTCTGGCACCGTTGCCGGGGAGGTCTATGCAAAAGTCAACATACCAAGTACCGATCACAACCCTTATCTCCCGCATTACATTATTTGCCATTTGCCTCTCGTTTTCCTCTCCCCCACTTCACCCTTGACGTTTTATTCGCCCTCTCTCTCTATCCTCCCTCTCTTTCTCTATTTGCCTCTTTTTGCCCGTTCCTCGTTTGCTTGTGTGTTGGACTACTTGCTTGTCTTTATGGCTAGTCCCTTATCTTCTTCGTTACCTCACGAGAATGAAGTTCTTAATTTTAAACAAAGGGAAGGATAAAATTTAAAAGACGCTTGGTATAGGATTTGCAATGCTCAAAATAGATCTACCAGGAAGCAATCCACTTCCGTTCTTCTCCGCAATTTTTACGTAGGCACTACTCCTTGGTACAGATATATCATTGATACCATTACTGGAGGGAATTTCTTGGGTAGCCATACTTTTGATTCTTATAATGCTATGATAGATTTGTTTGGCTCACCCCCTCTTATGATTAATGGAACTATGTTAACTTTGGAGCATGTAATGCAAAAACTTGATATTATTGAAAATAAAGTTGCTACCATTGAGTTAGTTGAAACTTTCGATAAAAAGATCCACAACCAAATTACCCAAAATGGATCTAAAGTAGGAGTAACTTTGAAAAATATTAAAGAGAAGGAACCTATAGTTAATGAAAGAATAAATCATGATTCTACTAGAATCGATAAACTTGAGGGTATTATTACCAACTTGGGAACCTCTTTTTCTTCCGTAAAGAATACTCCAAGTCCTCCAACTAAAAGTGCCAAGCTTATGTATGTTCCTAAAAATAAGGGTGAATCCTCTAGCAAGGAAACCGCAGATCTCAAATCTATAAGTATTCATCCTAACCTTTTTGCTATCATTAAGGAACCATTTGCTACTAATGATTTTTTCGATCTTACGCCTAGAAGTTCGATTATTGATAAAAGGGAAGAAAATCCTAAAGGTGAGAGATGTCTTATTAAAGAACTAACAACTAAAGATGGCAACACCTAGATCTATCCTTGCTTTTTATGCCTAGCTAGGGGCGTTAAACAATAGCGCTTGTGGGAGGCAACCCAATTTTATTTTTATTCCTTGCTTTTTTATCCTGTTTAGTAATAAATAATTTATCTAGCCTCTGTTTTTGTTGTGTTTTTTGTGTTTAATTAGTGTCTGTGCCAAGTAGAACCGTTGGTAAGACATGGGGAAAGTCTTGTTAATCTTGCTGTAAAAAACAGAAACTTTAGCGCTCACGAGATCTGCTGCCATTATTTGGAAAGTACAATTTAGTTAATTCTTTTTGCAGATGATTAATAGATACATTCCTCACGTCCAGCAATTTATTTTAGAATTTTTGGGGTTCCATATATTGCGTTAGCTACAGATTACTACAGACTGTTGTGTTTTTGACAGATTCTGTTTTTCGTGTGTTGTTTGCTTATTTTGATGATCTATGGCTAGTAAAATAGTTTATAAATCATAGAGAAGTTGGAATACAGTAGGTTTAACACCAATATAAATAAAGAATGAGTTCATTACAGTACCTTGAAGTGGTGTTTTGTTTTCTTTCGCTAACAGAGCTCACGAGATTTTCTACTTTAAGTTTTGTGTTGTGAAGTTTTCAAGTTTTGACTAAAGATTTGATGGATTATGGAACAAGGAGTGGAAAGAGCCTAAGCTTGGGTGTGCCCATGGCACCCCCAAGATAATCTAAGGACACCTAAAATCCAAAGCTTGGGGTTGCCCCGGAAGGCATCCCCTCTTTCGTCTACTTCTATTGGTAACTTTACTTGGAGCTATATTTTTATTTACCACATGATATGTGTTTTGCTTGGAGCGTCTTGTATTATTTGAGTCTTTATTTGTTAGTTTTCCACAATCATACTTGCTGCACACACCTTTTTGAGAGAGACACACATGATTTGGAAATTATTAGAATACTCTATGTGCTTCACTTATATCTTTTGAGTTATATAGTTTTTGCTCTAGTGCTTCACTTATATCTTTTGAGTTATATAGTTTTTGCTCTAGTGCTTCAGTTATATCTTTTAGAGCACGTCGGTGGATTTGTTTTATAGAAACCATTGTTCTCTCATGCTTCACTTAGATTATTTTGAGAGTCCTACAAAACAGCATGGTAATTTGCTTTAATTATTTGAGGCATTCAAGATTAAATAAATAAAATTTTCTTATTTGTGTGTTGAATACTATGAGAAGTTTGAAACTTGGTAATTGTTTTGAGATATGGAGATGGTGATATTAGAGTCGTGCTAGTTGAGTAGTTGTGAATTTGAGAAATGCTTGTGTTGAAGTTTGTGATTCCTGTAGCATGCATGTATGGTGAACCGTTATGTTAAGAAGTCGGAGCATGATGTATTTATTGATTATCCTCCTTATGAGTGGTTGTCGGGGACGAGCGATGGTCTTTTCCTACCAATCTATCCCCCTAGGAGCATGCACGTATTACATTGCTTCGATAACTAATAGATTTTTGCAATAAGTATGTGAGTTCTTTATGACTAATGTTGAGTCCATGGATTATATGCACTCTCACCCTTCCACCATTGCTAGCCTCTCTAATACCATGCACCTTTCGTCGGTATCATACACCCACCATATACCTTCCTCAAAACAGCCACCATACCTACCTATCATGGCATTTCCATAGCCATTCCGAGACATATTTCCATGCAACTTTCCACCGTTCCGTTTATCATGACATGCTCCATCATTGTAATATTGGTTTACATGATCATGTAGTTGACATTTTAGTTGTGGAAAAGCCACCGTTCATAATTCTTTCATGTAAGTCACTCATGCATCATTGCTATCCCGGTACACCGCCGGAGGCATTCATATAGAGTCATACTTTGTTCTAAGTATCGAGTTGTAATCATTGAGTTGTAGATAAATAGAAGTGTGATGATCATCATTCATAGAGTATTGTCCCAAAAAAGAGAGAAAGGCCAAAGAAAAAAAAGGAAGGCCCAAAAAACAAAAAAAAGCGGGTAATACTACTATCCTTTTTTCCACACTTGTGCTTCAAAGTAGCACCATGATCTTCATAATAGAGAGTCTCCTATGTTATCACTTTCATATACTAGTGGGAATTTTTCATTATAGAACTTGGCTTGTATATTCCAATGATGGGCTTCCTTAAAATGCCCTAGGTCTTCGTGAGAAAGCAAGTTGGATGCATACCCACTTAGTTTCTTTTTGTTGAGCTTTCATATAGTTATAGATCTAGTGCATTCGTTGCATGGCAATCCCTACTCACTCACATTGATATCTATTGATGGGCATCTCCATAGCCCGTTGATACGCCTAGTTGATGTTAGACTATCTTCTCCCTTTTTATCTTCTCCACAACCACCATTCTATTCCACCTATAGTGCTATGTCCATGGCTCACACTCATGTATTGCGTGAAGATTGAAAAAGTTTGAGAACATTAAAAGTATGAAACAATTGATTGGCTTGTCATCGGGGTTGTGCATGATTTGAATACTTTGTGTGGTGAAGATGGAGCATAGCCAGAATATATGAATTTTTAGGGATAACTTTCTTTGGCCATGTTATTTTGAAGACATAATTGCTTAGTTACTATGCTTGAAGTATTATTATTTCTATGTCAATATTAAACTTTTGTCTTGAATCTTTGGGATCTGAATATTCATACCACAATTAAGAGAATTACATTGAAATTATGCCAAGTAGCATTCCACATCAAAAATTATGTTTTTATCATTTACCCACTCGAGGACGAGCAGGAATTAAGCATGGGGATGCTTGATACGTCTCCAACATATCTATAATTTTTTATGTTCCGTGCTATATTATATTCTGTTTTGGACGTTATTGGGCTTTATTATACACTTTTATATTATTTTTGGGACTAGCCTATTAACCGGAGGCCCAGCCCAGAATTGCTGTTTTTTTGCCTATTTTAGGGTTTCGCAGAAAAAGAATATCAAACGGAGTCCAAACGGAATGAAACCTTCGGGAACATGATTTTAGGAACGAACATGATCTAGAGGACTTGGACCCTACGTCAAGACATCAACCAGGAGGCGACGAGGTAGGGGGCCTGCCTACCCCCCTGGGCTCACCCTCCACCCTCGTGGGCACGCTGTTGCTCCACCGATGTACTCCTTCTTCCTATATATACCTACGTACCCCCAAACTACCAGATATGGAGCCAAAACCCTAATTCCACCGCCGTAACTTTCTGTATCCATGAGATCCCATCTTGGGGCCTGTTCCGGAGCTCCACCGGAGGGGGCATCGATCACGGAGGGCTTCTACATCAACACCATAGCCCTTTCGATGAAGTGTGAGTAGTTTACATCAGACCTACGGGTCCATAGTTATTAGCTAGATGGCTTCTTCTCTCTTTTTGCATCTCAATACAAAGTTCTCCCCCTCTCTTGTGGAGATCTATTCGATGTAATCTTCTTTTGCGGTGTGTTTCTTGAGACCGATGAATTGTGGGTTTATGATCAAGTTTATCTATGAACAATATTTGAATCTTCTCTGAATTCTTTTATGTATGATTGGTTATCTTTGTAAGTCTCTTCATATTATCAGTTTGGGTTGGCCTACTAGATTGATCTTTCTTGCAATGGGAGAAGTGCTTAGCTTTGGGTTCAATCTTGCGGTGTCCTTTCCCAGTGAAAGTAGGGGCAGCAAGGCACGTACTGTATTGTTGCCATCGAGGATAACAAGATGGGGTTTATTTCATATTGCATGAGTTTATCCCTCTACATCATGTCATCTTGATTAAAGTGTTACTCTGTTCTCTTGAACTTAATACCCTAGATGCATGCTGGATAGCGGTCGATGTGTGGAGAAATAGTAGTAGATGTAGGCAGGAGTCGGTCTACTTGTCTCGGACGTGATGCCTATATACATGATCATACCTAGATATTCTCATAATTATGCTCAATTCTATAAATTGCTCAATATTAATTTGTTACCTGCCGTGAATGCTGATGCTCTCGAGAGAAGCCACTAGTGAAACCTATGGCCCCAGGGTCTATCTTCCATCATATTAATCTTCCAATACTTAGTTATCTTTATTGCCTTTTATTTTACTTTGCATCTTTATCATTAAAATACCAAAAATATTATCTTATCATATCTATCAGATCACACTCTCGTAAATGACCGTGTAGGGATTGACAATCCCTTATAACGCTGGTTGCAAGGATTTATTTCTTTGTGTAGGTACGAGGGACTCGTGTGTGGCCTCCTACTGGATTGATACCTTGGTTCTCAAAAACTAAGGGAAATACTTACGCTACTTTGCTACACCACCCTTTCCTCTTCAAGGGAAAACCAAAGCAAGTGCTCAAGAGGTAGCACTCCACCACCCCGATATGGAAGATCCGCCTCCCTGTCACCTTCGGCCAGCGTGACAGCTACCGCATAGAGCTCATCGACTTTGATGTCACCCACATCTACCTTCCATACAATGCCATCCTTGGATATCCAACCCTAGCCAAGTTCATGGTGGTGACTCACCATGGTTACAATGTCCTCAAGTTGCCAGGGAATCGCGACATCATCACAGTAGCCTGCGAGGAGAAGGATGCGGTGTGCTCTCTCGAGCACGCCTACCAGGCTGCAGTAGCCGAGGACCCAGACAACTAGGGCACACTACAAAAAAAAGACACATGCGTGACATTTTGGGCCGAACAAATTTTTTTCCCGTCATACTTATAACACTTCTATGAAGATAATTGTGACAAAAACCGGTATCATCATAGATATGGTGGGATCCTACTTCTACGACAAAAAATCATGACAGAAAATGGGCTTTTCGTCCTGGGCGGGCCGGAGATACAGTTGCATGACATTCTTTGGGCCGTCCATGACAGAAAAACCGTGGTAGAAGCGAGGGTGAGGAAAATTTCGGGGAGTTCCCAGTTACGGTGGGTGGTCGGGTGCCGAGCGATGCGCGTTTCTCTCGTACACGTACGTGCGTGTGTGCGAGGCGTTGGGCTCTAACTGAACCTGAGTGATTGCACTTCAAGCTATGCGTTACTGAACCCGAGTGATTCCTTCGCTACTGCTACTAATTGAAACCGATCGATGCTGCCTCTGGATGAACAGTGAGCATTGCTGGGGGGTTTGGATGAACAGTTCCTGGTGGGGGTGGATGAACAGGACCCCGTGGTGTTGCCTCTGGATGAACAGGACCCTGATCAATCAAGCCGGTTGGGGCTGGATGAACAGGACCCCGTGGAGGGCTGGATGAACAGGACAACCCCATGGAGGGCTGGATGAACAGTAGACGGTGGAGGGTTGGATGAACAGTAGCCCGTGGAGGGGTGGCTGAACAGGAGCCCGTGGAGAGGGCTGGTTGAACAGTAGTCGGTGGAGTAGCGCGCGGTGGAGGCTGGATGAACAGGAGCCCATGGATGAACAATCGCAGGTGGAGGCTGGAGGAGGTGGACGGTGGATGAAGAGTAGCGCTCCAGCACAAGTCCGTTTCCTCCGTTTTACGGTAGGCCACACCCCTCCCGATGAATAGGACCCCCGTTTCTACCGTAGGAGGTCCGTTTTCTCCGTTTTGCGGTACACCAGACCCCCTCCCGATGAACAGGATCCTGTTTCGACCGTGGCTGGTCGAACACAAGGCCGTTTCCTCCGTTCTACGGCACGCCAGGCCTCGTTTCCATCGGTTGTTCTGTCCAAGCCCTCCCGATGAACACAACGACACATTCCGTTCTGACCCAACCGGTGGGCTTCCCATGAACAGGACGATGATGTTGTTTCTCCGTTCTGACCCAGCCATGTACACGAGCCCTGGCCGTACATATGCGCGAGTAGGCGTTCAAGACCCCTCCCGTTTGTACGTACGTGGTCGTATTTTCTTTCTTCCACACTAGCCGTTGTACGTACGTGTACATGCTATGTGCGCGCCTCTACTACGACACATGCGTGCCTCTACATGGACCAGTATGTACGTACACGTTCGCGATCGGAATGACAATGCTACGTACGATTCGACCAGGTTGGTCCTGACTGTCAGGCACTTCCTTGCGTGTGAAGATATAGCTTGTGGGTCCCAACAGTCAGGGGGCGAATCGTTTTTTTTTCCCGGATGCACTTCTTGCGTGCGAAGATATAGCTTGTGGGTCCCAGCAGTAAGGGGGGAAACATTTTTTCGCGAAATACGGTGGCCCGTCCGGTGGGTCCTTGCTGTCAAGTGGAGGAATCATTATTTTCTGCGTAATAAGGAGGCACTTCCTTGTGGCTGTTGTGGACCCAGCTGTCAGCCTCTCCACATACAGTACTCTTCCGATGGAAGTCGGTCGTTGACCACATTGACCACACCGTGCCGAGAGCACCACGGTGGTGGACGACAGCGAGGCCTAGGAAGGGGACGACGCGGAGCGGGGGAAGACGCGGCAGTGGATACCCACACGGAGAGGAGTACGAGGGTTCACTGGTTTGGCTGCTGTGTGAGGCTGTCGTCACGGTAGAACAACAGGGGGTGTGGGTGAGTGGAGGGATGGCCTGGCCAGCGGTGGGAGTAGTAGGGGGCAGTGAGGCCTCCATGACAGCACAGCCGGCCACTGGAGGCAGGAGGAGGCGGCACGACCGGTGCTGCTTTGGGCGGCTGGAGCAAGAATACCAGAGGTTGAAGAAGCACGACGGTCGTTGGATGGACATCGTACGGTCACTTCAGCTAGAATCGTTTATATTGACTAAGTTGATAAAGCCCTTGGTATGCACCAACTTAGTAGGCCCACAGGTCAGCTTCCGAAACTGTGCGCCCCAGATGTTAGGGGGAGGAATCATTTTTTGGGCGGGTGAAGCTAGAATATCCGAGACTGAAGAAGAAGCACGACATTCGTTGGATGGACATCCAACGTCCACTTCTGCTAGAACCGTGTGTTGACTATAAGTTGACAAAGCCTTGCATACGCATCAACTATCTTTTTTTGAGGGGACACGTCAACTTAGTAAGGCCACAAGTGTGTGGCAGAGAACTTATAGCCCATTTGAGATTTGTAAGAATGTGCAGCCAATTTTTGAATTCTAATGGAATTTACTATAGCCCATTTACAGTGTGTTAAAAGTACATCCCATTTCAACCAACCGTTCAAAACAGAATTCAATAATATTTCCCACATTTTGATGGGATCCGAAATATTTTTATCCTGAAATTTCTAGTCAGATTAAATACAATTTCAATATAAATTTATATTACGTAAAAATCCAACGAAACATTGCACTCGCAACAATTAATGAAATTAAAATTTTCAATATCCAAAAATAATATTTTATAAAGTAATTACGTGTTTGGTGCATTTTCTATAGTTACTGCCCAGTTTTTATAATTACATAGCATTTATTATTTCTTAAAGCCTATTTTATTGTTAATCCTAATGCATCCCTCCTAGGAAAGATTTGCAGCCCAGCGGGGCGGAGAATAACAACTTGACCTTGCCTTGGTATTCCTAAAAAAAGTATAGTCGGGCTAGCCATTTTTAGCTTGAAAAAAAATTAATATCTCGGCTGGATATCTGGCCTGGGCTACACGGGCCACAGCCCGCACAGTTAATGCATGCAGCGATGTTTTCGTTGTGGTTCAGAGGAGAAAAATTAATATCTGGGCTAAACATCACTGAAGAAAAACTCTCCAGTGCTCACATCTCAAAAACACAAATACTGCTCTAGCTGCTTGGTCCCAGCGGTCGGCCGCTTCTTATGCAATTCTCTCATTTATTGACTACATAGGTTGAAAATGGTGTGGGACCGTGATGTCATGAAACCAGGAGGAAGCAAAAAAATTATTGTTTTATATACTAATAAGGAGGCACTTGCGTATGTGCGGCTATGGCCCTGGTGGGTCCCCACTGTCATCCTCTCCAAGTAAAGTCATCTCCTCGTCCTCATGTCCGTTGACCATGTTGACAACGTGAGACGGTGGTGCCAAAGCAAGAGCAACAACTCGAAGGACGACGGAGAAGGCCTCGCGGGCCCTACGGATGGTCTGATACAGCGCCCACTGCTCATTTGGGAAGCCAGGATCATAGGGCCACATGTCCATGACGGCATTGTCGTTCGCTTGTTCACCGGTGCTTGTTGAGGAGACGGAGGTTGCAGCACTGGTCCTCCTACGCTGGTAGCTCTTCCGCCATTAGGGCGTGGAAGTGCGGTCGCACCTGCTCTATGGTGAACATGGCATGAACCGGCTTGGACAGTGGCGCCGGCTCCTGGTCGGAAGCTATGTCCATCGTCTGATTGTCGTCGCTCAGCTCGGCGAGCTAGCTGGTGAGCCAGCATGTCCGGCTGCTAGACCGACCCGCTGCCAAGCACGAGTCTGACTGCCCTGGCCCACCTAGACCGCCTCCCTCGCCCGCACGCGCTTTCCACCCAAAACGGTCAGTGCCGCCCGCCCCGCTTCCCGGTGCAGGCGATTGCTCCGCCTTCAAACGTAACAAGTGTCGTCCGTCCGTCCCTCTACCACCCACATTAATGATACATGGTTGCCGATGCGGCTACTCTGGCACAACACGTTCGTCCCTCCTCCGCCCACCATTGCTATATAAACTGTTGCACCGGCCATAGCCGCAGTCATCCGCACCCATTCCCTTTCTCCTGTCCACACCAGTACTATCCACCATGGCTTCCTCGCGCTCCAGCGCTCTTCGGGACGGGCGAACGATGGACCACAAGGAGATGGCAGCCATTGCTGCCGACTGGCTGGCCGGCAGGCAGCCGGAGGACGAAGACGTCCCAATGGAGAACATGGTAGTCGACGATCCGGTGCCAAACCCCTCCTCCGCGCCATCCTTGCTGGTGCATTGCACCATGACCATCGACGAGGCCCGTGCCCAATATATGGACACGGTGAGGCAGAAGCGTGAGGAGCAGTTCCGGGAGGCACAGGCCGACGCCGCCTACAACCACCATCTCCTCCAAGAGCGCTTGCGGGCGGAGGAGAAGATCGCCGCGGAGCGGGCGGAGCAGGAGGCGCTGCTCGACTCGTACCGCTCCACCCGCGAGGGCCGCCTTGAGTGCTGGCGGTACCGCATGCGGGTGGCGGAGGCTGCGGCAGCGTACAAAGAGGGCGATGAAGTGGTCGAGGCACTGGTTGGCGAGACCGAGGACGACACAGAGGACAATGCCGGCTCCGACAAGTCCCCGCTCCACTGGCGTCGACGAGGCCCTGCTACGACGAGGCCCCGCGGCGCCAACAACGAGGCAGGAGGACACCGCCGGCTCCGCCGAGGCCCCGCGACGCCAACAACAAGGCAGAGGACACTGCCGGCTCTACCGAGGCCCGGCACTGAGGGGGAGGATTTCCCCCGCTCCGCCGAGGCGCCTCCCGCCGACAACGAGATAGAGCACATCGCCGGCTCAGCTGAGGCCCCGCCCCGCTGCCAATGAGGCCGCGCCACACAGAAAACGAGGACGAGAAGAACACGGTAGGTCGCCGCCGCTCGGGTCCAAGTAAGGCCACCGCTGCTACCCTCTGGTTGCTGGCACTGAGCTGTACATCATGGAGAAATTCTATGATTATAGGATGATTGAAGACCGCTCCGTGGTTGAGCAACCTCATGAGATACAGTCATTTGCTAGAGAATTTGAGAACTTCAGTTGTATGCTACCGGATGATACGTCTCCAACGTATCTATAATTTATGATTGCTCCATGCTATTATATTATCTATTTTGGATGTTAATGGGCTTTATTTTACAATTTTATATCATTTTTGGGACTAACCTACTAACCGGAGGCCCAGCCCAAATTGCTGTTTTTTGCCTATTTTAGGGTTTCGTAGAAAAGGAATATCAAACGGAGTCCAAACGGAATGAAACCTTCGGGAACGTGATTTTCTCAACAAACGTGATCCAGGAGACTTGGAGTGACCGTCAAGAAACAAGGGAGGAAGGCACGAGGCAGGGGCGCGCCTACCCCCCTAGGTGTGCCTCCACCCTCGTGGGCCCTCCGTTGCTTCACCGACGTACTTCTTCCTCCTATATATATCCACGTAACCCCCCCAAACATCCAGGAGCACCACGAAAACCTAATTCCACTGCCGCAACCTTCTGTACTCGAGAGATCCCATCTCGGGGCCTTTTTCGGAGCTCCACCGGAGGGGGCATTGATCACAGAGGGCCTCTACATCAACTCCATGGCCTCTTCGGTGATGTGTGAGTAGTTTACTTCAGACCTACGGGTCCATAGTTATTAGATAGATGGCTTCTCTCTCTTTGGATCTCTTGAGTATCTGACTTGTATAAGTTCATAGAGATCTGGTGGCAGGTCCTTGGCTGTGTTCCCATGACGCTGTCTACCGCCCTTTCTTGCTGACTTCTCTGTTGCCATGAAGTTCAGACTAAATGGCTTCAGAACTTGCAAAGGCTTCCATCTGCTGGTCAGACAGGAACTGGCTTCGGGAGAATTGATGTGATGCTGTAAGAACTCTGCAAATGAATGCAGAATATGAGAACCAAGGGATTCTCCCACGGACATGTACCTGTGAGAGCATTAGAGATGCGAGGGAAGGGGAAGAGGTCATATGCATTCTCAGAAGATTTTGATGATAAATCAATTTGAAGACATTGACCTCATAGCGTGAAGACATTCACTTATATGATGAGAGTTGGTTCTAGATTTGTACGAATCCAAGAATAAGTACAAGTGAGGAATCTAACTGTGTGTGAAGCATAAGTGAATATACTAGGCATGTTATGAGATGCAGAACAAGATAGATCCAAATTTGTAGGGACAGAAACCACTTGTGGTTGAAAAGGATGAATATATCGGATCAAAAAGACAGTAAAAAGGAGGTTTTATTTACCACACGAAGAACTACTAGACGGAGTAGAGAGGAAGCCGAGCAGTTCGATCTTCCGTGCCCTTACTTGGTGACGGAGGACACCTATGACGATGGCGGAGGAGACGAGGTCCGCGACCAGCGTGAGGACAGCGTCAGTGAGGTCGCGGCAGCTAAGTGCTTTGTCGCCGGTGTCGTCGAGAGCTAGCGGTGGCACTAGGGTTTGTGGAGAGGTGGAAGAAAATATAATGACTGCGGTGTGGTGTATATTTATAGGGACAGGGACGGCACAGCGATATTATGCAGGTGCCCCTGGCGGTTAACATCTGAGGTACACGTGGCGAGCATGCAACACATTGGAAGTTGTTCCATGTTCCCACGCACGCCTGGATTGTCGGGTGGTCGTTCCCGCTTCTCCGGTTTTCAGGCAAAAGAGATATAACATTACAACAGATTCAATTTTGTCTTTGTGTCTTTTGCTGACAAGGACTCCGAGAAGACAATCGACAGATTCAATAGAATGCATATGATTTGGATAGCTAGAATCTGAGGTAGAAGCATATAGAGGGTTAGGGTCCGATCACATTCACTTAGGTCAAAAGATTCGAACATGCAGACATAGCTATAAGTGAATGCTGTAGAGGATAGAACACTAATATAAGTATATACCAATATGATACCAAATCAACATTGTGAAGATAAACACGAAGACGAATCAATGTTGAAGAAAAACCAAATGTGAAGACTATGCAAATGAGACGTCAAATGAAAACACTTCAAACAGGAGTTTGGTGGGGGTGTTACCCACCGTATAGGAAGTATTAGACCCAGACATGGCGCACAATTATTGTGGTGCTCCAAAGTCAATTTCCGCATTAATGTATTCACACTTAGAGTGTATGTCTTCATTGTTTGAAGATATACATTACTTCGTGTGTTGCACATCTAAGTCATCACATGCATAAGCGCTAGGATGTGTGTCCAATTACAGGACATTTGAGGATTCTAAGATATTTAGCTCACACCGCAACTTGCAAAACCTTTTCTCATCCAGGGCTTTGTGAAGATATCTGCCAATTGCTCTTCAGTGTTGATGTGAATGATATCAATATCTTCTTTCATGACATGATCTCTGAGAAAGTGATGAGGGATTTGAATGTGCTTTGTCTTCGAATGCTGAACTGGGTTGTTGGCAATCTTGATGGCGCTTTCATTGTCGCAGTAGAGTGGCACATGCTTCAGATGGATGCCACAGTCCTTGAGAGCTTGCTTCATCCACATAAGTTGAGCGCAACAAGATCCAGTAGCAATGTATTCAGATTCAGCAGTGGAGAGAGATACACAGTTCTGCTTCTTTGATGACCAACAGACAAGAGATCGTCCAAGAGAGTGACATGTGCCTGATGTAGACTTGCGATCAACCTTGTCACCAGCATAATCAGCATCTAAGAATCCAACTAGATCAAACTCTGAGCCCTTTGGATACCATAATCCTAGTGTTGGGGTGTAAGCCAAATATCGAAGAATTCGCTTCACAGTTAAGTGATGCGACTCATTTGGTTCCACTTGGAATCAGGCACACATGCAAACGCTAAGCATGATATCTAGCCTAGATGCACATAAATAGAGTAAAGAACCAATCATGGAGCGGTATACCTTTTGATCAAACTCTTTACCATTGTCGTCAGGGCCCAAATGACTTTTGGTTGGCATTGGCGTCGTGTATCCCTTGCAGTCTTGCATTCCAAACTTCTTCACGCGGTCTTTGAGGTATTTCTCTTGAGATATGAATATGTCGTTGCTTTGTTGACGAATTTGAAGACCAAGAAAGAACTTCAGCTCAGCCATCATGGACGTCTGATATTGCTCTTGCATCATGTGTCCAAACTCATCATTGTATCTTTTGTCAGTGCAGCCGAAGATAATGTCATCCACATAGATCTGGCACACAAACAGTTCACCATTGTATGTCTTCGTGAAGAGAGTGGGATCTAGTGAACCAGGTTTGAAGCCTTTGCTCTTCAAGAAGTCTTTGAGTGTGTCATACCAAGCGCGAGGGGCTTGTTTGAGGCCATACAGTGCCTTGTTGAGCTTGTAAACCATGTCAGGATGTTTTGGATCTTCAAAGCCAGGTGGTTGTGCAACATACACTTCTTCTTTAATCTTGCCATTGAGAAAAGCACTCTTCACATCCATTTGATACAGGAGGATGTTGTGATGGTTGGCATAGGCTACCAGAATGCGAATGGCTTCAAGCCTAGCCACCGGAGCGAATGTTTCATCAAAGTCAATTCCTTCCACTTGAGTATATCCTTGAGCAATGAGACGAGCCTTGTTTCTGACAACTTGACCATGCTCATCTTGTTTGTTGTGATAGATCCATTTTGTGCCTATGATATTGTGCTTGCGAGGATCAGGACGCTTGAGCAATTCCCACACATTGTTCAGTTCGAACTGTTGAAGCTCTTCTTGCATGTCTTGAATCCACTCAGGTTCCATGAAGGCTTCAGCAAATTTCTTGGGTTCAGATGTAGAGAGAAATGCAAAGTGCCCACAGAAATTTGTCAGTTGTGTTCCTCTTGACCGAGTAAGGGGACCAGGTGCATTGATGCTATCAATTATCTTCTCAATTTGTACTTCATTCACAACACGAGGATGAACTGGACGAAGACATTGCTCTTGCTGATCATTGTCTTCATCTTCAGTATTGGCTTCAGGCTAAGCAGAGTCTTTAGGTTGATTTGGTGCAGAAACGACAAGTTCCTCTTCAGCCTGTGCCTCTGAAGGTATGTTTTCTCCAGTACCCATAAGCTTGATGGAATCACTAGGTGGAACTTCATCTAGCACATTTGGCAGGTGCTCTCTTTGCGAGCCGTTAGTCTCATCGAACCACACACCCACAGTTTCAACCACTTTATAGTGAAAGAGGTTGAAGACTCTGTAGGAGTGTGAATCCTTCCCGTAACCAAGCACAAAACATTCATGTTCTTTCGGTGCAAATTCTGAAGTGTGATGTGGATCCTTAATCTAGCACCTTGCACCAAATACTCTGAAGTAGCTTACGTTTGGCTTCTTACCAGTCAGTAGTTCATATGATGTCTTCTTTAGAAGCTTGTGAATATAAACATGGTTGATGACATGGCATGCAGTATCAATAGCTTCAAGCCAGAACTTCCTTGGAGTCTTGTATTCATCAAGCATCGTCCGAGCCATCTCAATGAGTGTTCTGTTCTTGCGCTCCATGATGCCATTCTGCTGAGGTGTGTATGGACCTAAGAATTCATGAGTGATGCCCAATGTATCAAGATAAGTGTCGAGGCCGGTGTTCTTGAACTCTGTGCCATTGTCACTTCTTATGTGCTTGATCATGATGCCATAATTTGTCATGGCATGATTGGCGAATCGTCTGAAGACATCCTGTACTTCAGTATTGTAGAGAATTATATGCACCCAGGTATATCCACAGTAATCATCAACAATAACGAAGCCATAGAGACAAGCAGTAGTAGTAAGAGTGGAGTAATGAGTAGGGCCGAATATATCCATGTGAAGCAGCTCAAAGGGACGTGATGTCGTCATCATTGTCTTCGAAGGATGCTTGGCCCTAGTCATCTTCCTGGCTTTGCAGGCACCGCACAGATGATCCTTTTAGAACATGATGCCCTTGATGCTTAAGACATGCTTCTTCTTCGTGAGAGTGTACAAGTTCCTCATGCCAGCATGCCCTAACCTCCAATGCCAGAGCCAGCACTCAGAAGCTTTTACTAGAAGACATACTACCAACTGTGGTCCTCCTGAGAAATCTACCATGTACAGATCACCTTTTCGGTACCCTTCAAAGACTAGAGACTTGTCAGATTCCCTTAGCACAAGGCAACGATATTTTCCAAATGTCACAATCATGTTTAAGTCACAAAGCATTGAGACAGACATTAACTTGAAACCAAGGGATTCAACAAGCATCACTTTATCCATGTGCTGATCCTTTGAGATTGCAACTCTACCTAGACCCAATACCGTGCTTTTACCAGTGTCAGCAAATGTGATATGACTCTTGTCAGATGGACGTAAGGTTGAGTCCATGAGAAGACTTCGATCGCCAGTCATGTGGTTAGTGCATCCACTATAATCCATTCTGAAGCAGCTGGTGTCATACCCTACAGTGCAGTTAGGGGGATAGGCTTCACGAAGAGTATTGTGAAGCATAAACATTTGACGAGCAAGTGGATTATGAAAGCTCAGATTCAGGTTAGGACTGATAGGATGCATGGCAAGCGACTCAGGAACAAAATACATAATAAGACCATTTGGGCATTTTATATTGCACCCCACAAAATGGTGTAGGTCCCCAGCAATAGTATCTGACGCCTTTGATTTCTGTTTGGAGACCTTTCCTTGCAAAAGAGAGTTAAGTTTTCTTAACCACCCACATCTTCAGGGGTGGCTTCGAAGCAATGAGTCTAAGTGCACCATCTGAGAACTTTGGCTTTGGGGCCCTTGCAAATAATCTTGCAGGAGGTGAATAATACTCATAAGAATAAGCAGAGTAGTTCTCGGTCTTATGAACATGGCGGTTTGATGAAACACGCTCATATTCATAGGCCTGAATAGGGTTTCCCTGTAAAACATTTGTGTTAGGGTGACTCTGGTGAGTCCTCTGTCTGTATGAAGCCTTTGGACCATGTGAAGCCCTTGGTCTGGGATTTGTCTTCTTCCCAGGTGGTGTCATGATGAAATTCACTTGAAGATTTTCAAGATAACTCTTTGGCACCCAGATCTTCTTCAAAGGTGGTCCATTCCTGCAGTTAGACCAATATACCTGGAAAACACTTCACCATTCTGATTCTTAGACAGTTTATAGTTTGCATCAAAGGATTCATCAATGATGATCGGGTTAGCACAAGTGAAGCCAGATAAGGTAGATGGGTCCACTGAATGTCCCTTTGCAGCAACCCATGTGGTTTTGGGATACTGCTCAGGCTTCTAGTAAGAATCATCCGCATTCATTTTCCTCTCGAACCCAACACCCTCTTTCCTAGGGTTTCGGTTCAGAATCTATTTCTTGAGGACATCACATAGTGTCTGATGCCCTTTGAGACTCTTGTACATTCTTGTTTCAAGCAACATCTTCAACATGGCGTTCTCATCCAGCAGTTGAAGATATTGAAGTAGCAGTAGTGGTATCCTTAGTAGAGGGGTTAGTTACCACATCAGCATTTGAAGACATTGCAGTAGTAGTAGCAGTAGAACATCCATCAACAGAAGTAGCGTTATCACGCTCAAGGCATTTTAGACATGGTGGTTCAAATACTTCCTAAGCGGGACTGATCTGTTGAGCGCGAAGTGACTCATTCTCTTTTTTAAGATCTTCATGAGCCGCTCTCAAGTTCTCAAGTTTTTGCTTCCTTTGAAGATAATCGTAGGAGAGCTTTTCATGAGTAGTTGAGAGTGTTTGATGACGAATTTCAAGCTCTTCATACTTAACATGAAGATTTTTAATGTCCTCAATTAAGGACTGAGTTCGAGTCATTTCCGCATCCAACAGGTCATCGCTTTTGTCTAACAATTTTTTAATATGTTCCATAGCAGTCTGTTGCTGTGTTGCAATTTTAGCAAGTGTTTTGTAGCTAGGTTTAGATTTACATTCCGAGTCATCTTCACTGGATGTTTGATAGTGAGCATCGCATGAGTTTACCTTGGCACCACGTGCCATGAAGAAGTAGGTGGGCGCAGAGTCATATTCATTAGCATCAGCGTTGGTGAAGAGGCCATCGTCTTCAGTGTTGAAGATGGACTTGTCGATGTACACTGAAGCTAAAGCTAGGCTTGCCACGCCTGAATCAGATTCCTCTTTAGACTCCATCTCCACCTCCTCAGATGCAGAATCCTCCTCTGAATCCATTTCCTTGCCAACAAATGCACGACCCTTTCTAGATGAGCTCTTCTTGTGTGATGAAGACTTTGACAAAGACTTAGAAGAACACTATGAGGATTTCTTATTTTTCTTGTCATCAGAATCATATTCCTTGCTCTTCTTCTTGTTGTTGTTCTCATTGTCCCATTGAGGACATTCAGAGATGTAGTGACCAGGTTTCTTGCACTTGTGAAATGTTCTCTTCTTGTAGTCACGGGAGGAAGCTTCATCATTTCTTGAGCTGGATCTTGAAGACTGTCTGGAGCCTTTCTTCCTAGTGAACCTTTGGAACTTCTTCAAGAGCATGGCAAGCTCCTTTCCAATGTCTTCAAGATCCTCAGAACTGCATTCAGGTTCTTCTTCAGATGAGGAAACAGCCTTTGCCTTCAAGGCGCAAGCTCGGCCATAGTTGGTACCATAGATGTCTCGTTTCTCAGATAGCTAGAATTCATGTGTGTTGAGCCTCTCTAGTATGTCAGACGGATCGAAAGTCTTGAAGTCAGGACGTTCTTGAATCATCAGGGCCAAGGTGTCAAATGAGTTGTCGAGTGCTCTCAAGAGTGTCTTGGCGATTTCATGCTTGGTGATTTCAGTGGCGCCGAGTGCATGAAGCTCATTTGTGATATCAGTGAGGCGATCAAACGTCGGCTGAACATTCCCATTGTCATTTCTCTTGAAGCGGTTTAAGAGATTGTGAAGAACACTGATCCTTGAGTCTCTCTGGGTTGAGACGCCTTCATTGACCTTTGAGAGCCAGTCCCAGACTAGCTTTGCAGTTTCCAAAGCACTCACATGGCCATAATGTCCTTTGGTCAGATGACCACAGATGATTTTCTTGGCAGTAGAATCTAGTTGAATGAACTTCTTGACATCAGCTGCGGTGATGCCTTCACCAGCCTTTGGAACGCCATTCTTGACGACATACCAGAGGTCGACATCAATGTCTTCAAGATGCATGTGCATATTATTCTTCCAGTAAGTGTAATCAGTGCCATCAAAGACACGGCATGCAGCGGAGACTTTGATTATCCCTGCAGTCGACATAGCTAAAACTCCAGGTGGTTAAACCGAATCACACAGAACAAGGGAGCACCTTGCTCTAATACCAATTGAAAGTGCTAGTTGTCGGCTAGAGGGAGGGTGAATAGGCGATTTTTATGAAAGTATTCAAAACATGGGGCCTTTGAAGACAAACAGTAGAAATGAACCTATCGATATGTAGCGGAAGGTAGACTACACTAGACATGCCATAGTAAAGTAAGCAATGAAGTGAAAGCACGAAGACTATCAGCAGCTAGGTAGTATGGATCAAGATGGAAGAAAGTATGAATCCAATCAACAACAGTCTTCACATAGTGATGTCAATCATATCATGCAAGCAGGCAATGACTGCACGATGACAAACTATAAGTAAAGAGAGAGGTAAGGATAGAACTAGTTGCTTGGTGAGGACAGGTATTTGTTGGACCAGTTCCAGTTGCTGTGACAACTATACATCTGGTTAGGGAGACTGAGATTCAACTCAGAAGACCGTGTCTTCACCTTATTCCCCTTGAGCTAAGGACACACAATCCTCGCCCAATCACTCTGGTAAGTCTTCAAGGTAGACTTCCAAACCTTCACAGACTTCGTTCACCGGCGATCCACAATGACTCTTGGATGCTCAAAACGCGACGCCTAACCGGCTGGAGGATTCACAGTCCTCAAGTGTAATAAGTCTTCAGATCACGCAGACAGAAGGACTTCAGTGATGCCTAACACTCTTTGCCTCTGGGTGTTTAGGGCTTTGTCCTCGCAAGGATTTCTCTCTCAAAGGCTTCGAGGTGGGTTGCTCTCAAACGACAAAAGCCGTGCACTAACTCTGAGCAGCCACCAATTTATGGTGCAGGGGGTGGGCTATTTATAGTCACGTACTGGGCAACCCGACATGATTTGTCCGAAATGACCCTGGGTCACTAAGGAACTAACACGTGTCTAACGGTCAGATTTCAAACACACGTGGCAGCTTGACTTGGGCTACAAGTAAAGCTGACTTATCCAGCTCTGGATAAGATTTTCTCTCATTGTCTTCGCACAAAGACATAAGATTTGGTCGAGCATCACTTCAGTCATTCTGACTTTGTTCACTTAGACCCCACATAATAGTACGGTGGTTCCTATGACTCAACAAAGAAGAAAAGGAAACTACGAAACAACTATGTCTTTGCAATCCATAGTCTTCATACGATGTCTTCTCATGTCATAGTCTTCAATGTGAAACTCTTCATAGACCACCATTGTCTTCAATGTCTTCACACATTTTTAGGGGTCATCTCCGGTAGGTAAAACCGAATCAATGAGGGACTACTACCTGTGTTATCCTGCAATTCTCACAAACACATTAGTCCCTCAACCAGGTTTGTCGTCAATACTCCAAAACCAAGTAGGGGTGGCACTAGATGCACTTACAGTACCTGAACCTCATGTAGGATTTGGGGGAGGCTGTCAGCGAGCCAAGCGTCCAAGTCGTCATGCGACGATGGCGCGTCGACGAAGAGGATGCACGGGATCTCCGCGGGTGCCATGGTGGAGGTCATGGAAGGTTATGCGGCACAGGATCGGGTAGAGGAGGTGGAGGGCGCGCGGATCCGGGAGGGAGGCGTCGGATCTGGCTGGTGAAGGTCCCATGGCGACATTCAAACCTCTAAGGTGACCTCGAGGACTGGGCATCTGTGGCGTTGGCGCTGAGCTCCTGCAGAGGAGAGACAAGGAGATTAGAGAGAGAAAGAGAGAGAGGAAAGAGAGAAGGCAGGGGAGCAGAGAGAGCAAAGAGAGAAGGCAGGGGAGCGGCGGCGTGACCTGGGTGGTCGCTGGCGGTGGCGTCGGTCGCCGTACGATGCGTGAGGGAAGGCGGGGAGCGGGCGATGCGCGAGGGAGGCCGGGGAGGAAGCACATGGGAGGAGGAGCTCAGGGTCGGGTGCTCTGCGGGCGCTGGTGGTGGCAGCGGCGACACTCGGGTCTGGGCGGGCTAGATCTGAGCTCTAAATGTTTTCCCTCTTTAAAAAGGATCGCGGGTTGAATACCGAAAACCACATGGACTTTTCTACAAAATTGGCGACAACGTACAACCAGAATCATAGCTGGTTTATTATTAGGGAAAGATATATATATATATATATATATATATATATATATATATATATATATATATATATATATTATCCACCTTTTATCGACAACAACAGTTTGTCGTTTGACCAAGCGATAGATTCACTAGTCCGTCTTATGGTAGGTCATGGCGACATGCATGTACGACCAAAGTATCAGTACGTGCATCCATCCCGTCAACACGAAGTGGGAGGTGGGGCAAGCACCCTAGCTAGGTAGCTACGACATTATGTCATTATAGATATATCCAAGGGGGCTTTACGGTTTGTGAGGTAGGTGCCACCAAAGTTTGCATTGTGTATTTAAACATCACACACTATATATATTGCTACATACATTTGCCCACTTCCAGGTGGTTCTTGACTTCTGGCCCCTCTCATCGATCTCCAACGATGCGCCAAACCGTGGGCCCGCACAGTCAAAGTTGTGCATTGAAATTTAGAACATCACACGCCACCCTTTTCATTCATATATATTTGGGCCACATGCTGGTGTTGTTGTCTCTTGACCCTCTCTCATATTATTTTTTGCTATGAAGACATGGATGATGCTCAACGGACACGGGTGTACTGGCTTAACCGTATGCGATGCAAGTGCACTGTGAAATCATCGCGACTACACAAGCATGAGTAAGGGTGGACGTAGTGGATTAACCATGTGCGATGCTATTGCACTGTGAAATTACCAATGCACAAGCGCGAGCAAGGGTGGAGGTAGTGGCTTAACCGTGTGCAATGCAAGTGTCACCACAAATGTGCAAGCGCGAGCAAGGGTGGAGGTACTGGCTTAACCGTGTGCGATGCAAGTGCGCTGTGAAATCGCCATGGCTGCACAAGCGCGAGCAAGGGTGGAGGTACTGGCTTAACCATGTGCAATGCTAGTGCGCTGTGAAATCAGCTCGAATCCGCAAGTGTGAGCAAGGGTGGAGGTACTTGCTTAACCATGTGTGACACTAGTGCGTTGTAAAATCACCACCTGCACAAGCTAAAGGTAGGTAGTTTATTTAGGATGAATTGCACGTCTGTGTCTGAAAATTAGGACAACCTGTGTGCGATAGACCAGCTAGCTAGAAATCTAAAAAACTACCCGCCTTGAGCGGTGCATAAATCGGTGGTTCCGCCGCTTTTCCTTATTGTCATATACACATATTATTATTGGACCGTGAGCGATCTTGGGTGCTCCTTCCCCGCATCAATTCTTTTACCCGAATTTTAGTAGTCACGGTATTTCAACCGTGGCCCCCACTCCTCCACCACTGACCTTATAGTAAAATTCCAGTAGCCGAGGCATTTGAATTGTCACCCTTCCTCGTCCACTACAATCTCCACCCACCATTAATAAAATTTTCAGCAGCCATGGCATATCCACAAACACCACCACCCCTCCACAGCACCCCACCCGCCCCCTCCCCCTCGAACCCTAGCTCGTCGTTGGCACCGGCACCGCCAACCCCTGTCGGTCTGCCCGTGCCTCCTAGCTTAGATAATAAAGTTTACGTTACCTAGCGATTCCCATACTGTCGCTCCCCAGAGTTTTTTGATGAGGCTTGCGGTGTCGCTCCCCGCAGATCCACATACCCTCCTCCAGAGAGTCACAGCCTAAGCCCGACCACGTATCCCGGGGAGCATGACGAGTGTTTGGCCAAAAAGAGGTTTATCATGACCTCTATGGCTGACGTTGGCGAGGTGGCCACCATTCGTCCTGACCTGTCGATCCTGGAGCAACACCTCGCCACGGAAGCCGGCGAGGACATTGACTATGTTGCCATGCCGAAGGTTTCATGTCAACGGGCTAGCGTATTACTGTATCTCGGGAAAGATGGCAATAACATCAAGCTCGTCAATAGCGACGGCTTCACATGGGCTGTAACGCCCGGATAATCTTGCTACAGTAATCCCACGCTAATCATGCCACATCATCCCGATTACTGTTGCTAAACGTCCGTTAGTTCAAATCGCGTAAAATTCAAATTTAAAATTAATGTCGGCAATAAAAGTTTTCAAAAATTGAAACAAAAATGTTCGGTGGTTGCCAAATATTACAAAGGTAATTATGGTGCAGCAAACACATTTTTATAAAATGTCTGAATAATTTAAAATGTTTTAAAACAGAAATGCAAATAGATAAAAACAAACAAAAAAACTAAAACTAAAAATTGGAACAAAGGAGGGAGGAAGACCCCCCCGGGCCAGCAGACCCAGCGGGCCGGCCCATTCGCCCTCTAGGCCCTGCCGGCCGGCCACCCAATGCCCCCTTATCCACTCACCACCTCACCCCCACTCCACCGACACACCCCACTCCTCTCCTGCAAAATATCCCCTCCCCTCCTCTCTCCCGATCTGGATCAGGATCGAGAGGTGGCCACCGACACGCCTCGTCGTCGCTATTGGCCACCGCCGCCCGGAGCGCCTCTTCCTCGCCGGCCTGCTTCGCCCTTCCCCACCGGACTGCCTCCCACTCCGCCGTGTCGTCCCCGTCGGCCTCCTTGAACCTCACCGCGCCCATTGCCCTAGACCCCACACTCCCGGTGAGGCCCCCAGCCTCCTCTCTCTCCCTCGCCCCGCTCCCCCTCTCCGCACGCACGCACCTGCCGCGCGGCGGCCGCACCCGCCGCACGCGCTGCTCGTCGCCCGCGCCACGGGCCTCCCCCGCTCGCGCCCCGCTTGGCCCGCGCTCACCGCGGCCCGTGCTCACCCCTGCTTCCCCCGCTCCGCTCCGGCCTCCCTCGCCGCGGCTCGCATCGCCGCGCCCGCACCGGCCACGACCGCGCCCGTCCGCGCCTCGCCCACCGTCCCCATCCCCTGCTATTGCTCAGGACCACGCCATTGCCCCGCCTGCCGCTCGTGACTTTGCTCGTCGCCGTCCTGCACTGCCGTCCCTCGCCGCTGCTGGCAGCTGCCGGCGCCCCGCCGGCCTCGCCCCGCTCCAGGCAGGCTGTGGCCTCCACGGGCGCCCGCCCCGCTCCCAACCCCGGGGTTCCGCCCGTTAACCCGCCCCGTGGGGTTGGCCTAGTGCCACTGATGAACGGGCCCCACGCCCTGAAAACGTTTAAAAAAAGATAAAATAAAATATATATTTATATAAATAATTAAATTAATTAATTAATTTAATGGTTAATTAACTTAATTAGTGTTGCTTAATTAACCAGTTAACTAACTAATTAGACTAACTAATCCTGTTAGTTTAGCTGTTGTAAATGACAGGGGGGCCCCACCCCCTGTTGACCAGTCACGTTGACTGGTCAAATGGGACCCCCTGGCCTACCTGTCAGCCACTAGGTACAGTTCTGTGTACCCTGTGCTGGGTGCATCTAGCATTTTAGTTTTTATTTCGAATTAATAATAATTCCAGAAATTAATAAAATCTTTAGAAAATCATATCTTTTAATCTGTAACTCGGATTAAAATATTTTCAACATGAAAGTTGCTCAGAACGACGAGACGAACCCGGATACGCAGCCCGTTCCTCCGCCACCCACCCCTAACGTATGAAACACGCAACTTTCCCCCTCCGGCTCCTCTACCTGAAAACGCGAAACACCGGGGATACTTTCCCGGATGTTTCCCCCCTTCGCTGGTATCACCTCATACCGCGATAGGGCACCCCTAGCACTGATACTTGTCATGTCATGCATCGCTATGCATCTGTTTGCTTAAATATTTATTGTTTCTCCCCCCTCTTCTCTCACTAGACACCGAGACCGACGCCGCTGCTACCCAGTACGACTACGGAGTTGACGACCCTTCTCTCTTGCCAGAGCTACCAGGCAAGCCCCCCCCTTTGATCACCAGATATCACCTACTCATCTCTATACTGCTTGCATTAGAGTAGTGTAGTATGTTACTGCTTTCCGTTAATCCTATTCTGATGCATAGCTTGTCCTTGCTACTACTGTTGTTACCATTACCTGCTATCCTACTGCTTAGTATAGGACGCTAGTGTTCCATCAGTGGCACTACACTCTTGTCCGTCTGCCATGCTATACTACTGGGCCGTGATCACTTCGGGAGGTGATCACGGGCATATACTATATACTTTGCACAGTTACATTACCTGTGGTACTGTTCGGAGTTGGGGGCTGAAGGGGCAGGTGGCTCCATCCCGGTAGAGGTGGGCCTGGGTTCCCGACGGCCCCCAACTGTTACTTTGAGGCGGAGCGACAGGGCAGGTTGAGACCACCTAGGAGAGAGGTGGGCCTGGACCTAGTTGGTGTTCGCAGATACTTAACACGTTTAACGAGATCTTGGTATTTGATCTGAGTCTGGCTACTGGCCTATACGCACTAACCATCTACGCGGGGACAGTTATGGGCACTCGACGTCGTGGTATCAGCCGAAGCCTTCGTGACGTCAGCAACGGAGCGGCGCGCGCTGGATTGGACTAGAACGCCTACTAGGCTAGGTCTGCTTCCGGCCGCCCACGCAACATGAAGGTGTGCTAAGGGCGATGGGCCCAGACCCCTGGGCGCTTAGGTTTAGACCGGCGTGCTGACCTTCTATTGGTCTAGGTGGGGCTGCGACGTGTTGATCTTCCGAGGCCGGGCATGACCCAGAAAAGTGTGTCCGGCCAAATGGGATCGAGCGTGTTGGGTTATGTGGTGCACCCCTGCAGGGAAGTTAATTTATTCGAATAGCCGTGATCTTCGGTAACAGGACGACTTGGAGTTTTACCTTGACCTTATGACAACTAGAACCGGATACTTAATTAAAACACACCCTTCCAAGTGCCAGATACAACCGGTGATCGCTCTCTCAAAGGGCGACGAGGGGAGGATCATCGGTTAGGATTATGCTATACGATGCTACTTGATGCTACTTGGTGAACTTACCATCTACTCTCTCCTACATGCTGCAAGATGGAGGTGGCCAGAAGCATAGTCTTTGATAGGACTAGCTATCCCCCCTTATCCCGGCTTTCTGCAGTTCAGTCCACATATAATAGCCTTATTCCAGTTGATACCAATGCATACATTTGTAGTGTAGCTCCTTGCTTGTGAGTACTTTGGATGAGTACTCACGGTTGCTTTCTCCTTCCCTTCCCTCTATCCTTTCTACCTGGTTGTCGCAACCAGATGCTGGAGCCCAGGAGCCAGACGCCACCGTCGATGATGACTCCTACTACACCGGAGGTGCCTACTACTACGTGTTGCCCGCTGACGACGACCAGGAGTAGTTAGGAGGATCCCAGGCAGGAGGCCTGCGCCTCTTTCGATCTGTATCCCAGTTTGAGCTAGCCTTCTTAAGGCAAACTTGTTTAACTTATGTCTGTACTAAGATATTGTTGCTTCCGCTGACTCGTCTATGATCGAGCTCTTGTATTCGAGCCTTCGAGGCCCCTGGCTTGTAATATGATGCTTGTATGACTTATTTTATTTGTAGAGTTGTGTTGTGATATCTTCCCGTGAGTCCCTGATCTTGATCGTACACGTTTGCGTGTATGATTAGTGTACGGTCAAATCGGGGGCGTCACAAGTTGGTATCAGAGCCGACTGCCTGTAGGAATCCCCCTTCCACACTCCTAGGCCGAAGTCGAGTCTAGTGATTGCAAAACTTTTACTAACATGACTGTGTGGCTTACGAGCCCACGTCGCCATTGGGTGGTATTAGGATCTTTTACTCCTCGATCCTTACTCTGGGACTCTGAACTCTCTCCTACTCGGGTTAATTGATTTTACTAACTCTAACGCCAGGATCCCGTGACCACGTTCACCCCAAAGTTGGATAAGCCCTAGTTATTCTTTAGAATAGTATTTGAACCTTATCCACATTGTCATTTGACTCCTGTGAAAACATTTTTGTTTTTAGATGGAACCCACAAGGCAGGTCGTGCGCCACACGACGGCCATTCGTGCCTCAGGATCGCCTGCTGTGTTGGTTGAGATGATGACCTATCTGGGTTATCGCTGGCACCCTGAATACACCATCTATGAGGAGTACCAGGACTTCAACTAGGAGCAGTACCGTGCCATCGTCCACCTCTATTCTCGAGAGTATGACTCCACTACCGTGCTGCACACTATTCATGGTGTTGGAGTGACCATCGACATGGCGGTCCATGATGCTGCTTATGCTGCTCTGACACGTCTTCGCGGAGAGTATCAGGAGTTGGACACCTCCCCCTTCAGGCACATTGCTATCGCATCTGATGTTGGTGCGGAGGGATACTACACTGCTGCCTACTCCACCGTCACCTGAGAGCCCTTCTACCACCAGAACCTAGTTCTGCATGCTGATGGGCTGGATAGAGCTAACCGAGCTCTTCGCCACGAGTTGTACACCACCCGTCAGCACCTGTACCGTGCTCTGACGCTGTTGCACCCCTCTGTCCGATCTGGTGATCTGTCGCGTTCTGCGGTCTACCCTGCCACGACCGTGATGCCCCAGGGCGTCGGCTGGCCAGATGTGGGAGGCTACTCTCCTACACTTGGTCCTCTCCTGGCACCTGCGCATCGGGTTCCGCACTAGAGTATCCGCGGACCCCAGGCTGCTAGCGTGGAGGTCTTCCCTTCGCGTCACTACCAACTGTCAGGCTACACCTACCTCCACAGTTCCTCCTGGGACTGATGAAGGCTTGCTTATGATGCATTCGTCACGAGCCTGCGTGCCGCCTATGATGTATTAGTCTATGTACTGAACTCTGTGTATCGAACTCTATGCATGATCTCTTTTGTAAGATATGCCGACTACTATGTAGTATCTATCGTGCTGCTTTCATTGTGCATGTTTCGTCATGAATGATTCTTGTCCTTGCAAAATTTCTCGATGCTGAACTACCCCTGTTATATATTAGCAGGATGGTTAGACCAGGTGGTCGTGGACGTGGTGGCAACCTCCCACCACCGCCTGAGTACATGGCTGGTATGATCCAATAGCTTGAGATGAATCGCCAGTTCATGGAGAATATGATGGCTTAGTTTCCTCGCCCCAATATGAACCAGCAGCCAACCCCAGTAACTCTGCAGGATTTCATGCGCCTGAACCCAACTGTGTACCGCAGCTCAACTCAGTCTCTGGATGCTGATGACTGGCTCTGTGACATCACCTATGAGATGGAGTCTGCTGATGTAGCCCCTGCCAGCTATGTCACCTTTGCTTCCTTCTTCCTGAAGGGACCCGCAGCTCAATGGTGGGACAGCCACAGGCGTACTCTGCCAGTTGGAACAATCATCACCTGGCCAGACTTCCAAGCTGCCCTCCGTGCTTGCTTCATTCCTCAGGGAGTCATGGACCGTAAGAAGCGTGAGTTTGGCAACCTCACCCAAGGCAACAAGACTGTTGAAGCTTATCAGCGGGAGTTTCTTGACTTATCCCGCTATGCTGAAGAGGACATTGCAACTGATGCACGCAGACAGGAGAAGTTCCGTGATGGCCTTCAAGCTGACATCAAGCTCGCAATTCTAGTACATTACTTTGCTGATTTCGCCACTCTGGTGAACAAGGCCATCAATGTCGAAACTGGTCTGCAGGAATACTAGAGCTCTCACGGGCGCAACCGTGACACGGGCTCATCTTCGGGCCCGTCCTCTCAGAAGCGCAAGATATGGATTCCCAATAGCTTGTACCAGCCGGATGCACCTACCCCAAGGAAGACCTATGCTGCACCTCGTCTGCCTGCTCCTCCGACTAGGCAGCCAAGACTCCCAGCTCCACCACCACAAGCTCCTGTTCCCACTCCCAATAATGGTTGTGCTTCAGGTGTGGACAACCAGGGCATCTTGCTAGGGAATGCAACCAGAACCAGAATCAACTGGCCCTTCCAGCAATTGGCCGTGAAAGCAACCAGCCCTGCAGCAACAATGCCAAGTCTTATGGTCGTGTCATGCCAACCACGTTGATCTGAGCGAAGCTCAAGACCAGCATGCTACTGTGATGGGTACCCTCCTCGTAAATTCAGTACCAGCATCCGTTTTATTTGATACAGGTGCATCGCATTCATTCATGTCAGAAGGTTTTGTATGCTTGCACGACATTAAATATGAGGACATGAATGCTTCACTATTAGTACACACCCATGCGGGCCAATGTCGAACCTCCATGATTTGCAATGACGTCCCTGTAGAAATTGAAGGACTGGAATTCCTTGTCTCTCCCATCATACTGAAATCCTGTAGCATTGATCTGATTCTGGGAATGAATTGGTTAAAAGCGCATACTGCTTCTATAGTTTGCGCCACTAAGACCGTCCATCTGCTACACCCTTCAGACGAAATAGTTACTTACCAAGCTCATCTGGTGCAAAACGCCAAGGCACGGCTTTATGCCTTGAATGCGTTGAATGCTGCACCACTTGAGGGCATTGAAAACATTCCCGTCGTTCGTGAATTCGAAGATGTCTTCCTAGAAGAGCTTCCAGGGATTCCCCCTGCTAGAGCTGTTGAATTCATCATCGACTTGAAACCTGGCACCACCCCTATAGCTAAACAACCCTACAAGATGCCGCCGCATGAGCTCATTGAGCTTAAGGAGGAAATCGACAAATCTCTTGTCAAAGGTTTCATTCGCCCAAGTTGCTCTCCTTGGGGAGCACCTTCTCTCTTTGTTAAGAAGAAGGATGGGACAAACCGATTAGTCCAAGACTACCGTCCTATAAACCAAGCTACCATTCAGAATAAATACCCTCTTCCTCGGATCAATGATCTTTATGATCAACTGGCTGGCTCATTAGTGTTCTCCAAACTCGACTTGAGGTTGGGTTACCACCAGATCCGTGTTCGTGAAGAGGACATCCCAAAAACCGCCTTCGTGACTCGGTATGGATCATACGAGTACCCCGTCATGTCATTCGGCTTAACGAATGCTCCAGCCACCTTCTCTCGTCTGATGAACTATATATTCATGGATTACCTCGACAAGTTCGTCGTGGTTTATTTGGACGATATCCTTGTATTTTCCAAGAACAAGGAAGAACATGTTGAACATCTTTGTCTTGTGCTGGAAAAGCTTCGGGAGCATCAGGTGTATGCTAAGTATTCCAAGTGTGAATTCTGGCTCCCCGAAGTAACCTATCTTGGGCATGTCATCTCCAAGGATGGTATTGCCGTCAACCCTGAACGAGTTCAGGCTATTCTCGATTGGACTCCTTCGAAGAATGTGAAGCAAGTCCGAAGTTTCCTCGGTCTCGCCAGCTATTGCCGTCGATTGGTTGAGAACTTCTCCAAGGTTGCCAGGCCCCTAACTAATCTGTTGCATAAGGGTGTCAAGTTTGACTGGACAGACAAGTGTCAGGAAAGTTTCCAGGCGCTCAAAGCAAGTTGACTTCTGCCCCTGTGCTTGCCCCACCTGATACTAAGAGGGACTTCGTCATTTACTGCGACGCTTCCCGTCAAGGGTTAGGCTGTGTCCTAATGCAGGAGCGCAGAGTGATTGCTTATGCCTCTCGTCAACTGCGCCCTCACGAAGAAAACTACCCAGTTCACGACCTCGAGCTTGCTGCTGTCATTCATGCACTGAAGCAGTGGCGACATTACCTTCTCGGTAATCGTTGCGAGATCTTCACTGACCATCAAAGTCTGAAGTATCTGTTTACTCAGCCAGATCTGAACCTCCGTCAGCGGAGATGGATGGAGACTGTTGCAGACTTTGACGTGGGTATATCCTATACCCCGGCAAGGCTAATGTAATGGCTGATGCCTTGAGCCGCAAGTCTTACTGCAACCACCTCCAGGTTCATAAAGTTCAGCCCTGGCTTGTCGAAGAATTTAGAAAGCTGAACCTCCATATTGTTCCTCCTGGAGCACTCGCTCCCCCTCCCCTGGAATTCCGCAAGATGAATCTTCTTGTTATTACTAAGGGTTCTCTAAATACCCTGACTGTCGTACCAGATCTCGTAGCTGGTACAAAGACTATACAAGGTTATGACTCTGAAGTCCATAAGATTAAACGCCATCTAGCAGAAGGAAAGCCCTCATTCTTCACTATCACGGACGATGGCGCCTTGTATTTCAAAGGCCGCCTAGTGGTCCCATGTTCGAAGAAAAACCTGGATAAGACTAAAAGGGTTATGCAAGAAGCTCATGATACGCCTCTGTCCATCCATCCCGGTAGTACAAAGATGTACCAGGATATTCGTCAAAGATTCTGGTGGTCTAATATGAAGCAGGACATTGCTCGTTATGTTGTTGAGTGTGACGTATGTCGCCGTATCAAAGCAGAGCATCAGAGGCCTGCTGGAACTGTGCAACCTATCTCTATTCCTGAATGGAAATGGGACCATGTTGAGATGGACTTCGTCACTGGATTTCCCAAATCGCAGAAAGGTAATGATGCTATTCTTGTCGTCATTGACCGGCTTTCTAAAGTTGCACATTTTCTGGCGGTCAAAGAGACAATCACTGCTAGTCAGCTTGCTACTCTCTAATGGCCAGAATTGTTTCACTTCACGGTATTCCACTGGTTGTTAGTTCAGACCGTGGCAGCTTATTCACTTCAAGATTCTGGGCAAGTTTCCAAGAAGCTATGGGGACTCATCTGTCGTTCAGTACTGCATTTCATCCTCAGTCGCAAGGACAGGTTGAGCGTGTCAACCAAGTTCTCGAAGACATGGGACGAATCTCTTCCATATGCCGAGTTCTCTTATAATAATAGCTATCAAGCTAGTCTGAAGATGTCCCCCTTTGAAGTGCTATATGGACGAAAGTGTCGAACCCCTCTGAACTGGTCAGAAACGGGGGAACGTCCACTCTTTGGTCCGGATATTATCCAACAGGCCGAAGGACAAGTTCGCATTATTCGCGAGAATCTCAAGACTGCTCAGTCATGTCAGAAAAGTGAGTATGACCGTCATCACCAAGACATGGTCTATCAACCTGGCGAAAAGGCTTATCTTCGAGTTACACCAATGAAGGGTGCACACCGCTTCGGGATCAAAGGAAAGCTAGATCCCCGCTATATTGGTCCTTTCACTATTCTCGAAAGGCATGGAAAGGTGGCATATCAACTGGAGCTTCCGCCGAAACTTTCTCAATTTCACGATGTGTTCCACGTGTCGCAACTTCGACGCTGCTTCAAGGACCCAATCCGAGCAGTGGACCATGAAGTGCTCGAATTGCAACATGACCTCTCCTATAAAGAGCATCCGGTCCGCATTCTCGACCAAGCTGAACGCCGCACCCGTCATAAGGCGATCAAGTTCCTCAAGGTCCAGTGGTCGAATCACTCTGAAGACGAAGCCACCTGGGAACGCGAGGATCGTCTTCGCGATGAATACCCTGCACTGTTTCCTTCTACCTCCTAAATCTCGGGACGAGATTTCTTGTAGTGGAGGAGATTTGTAACGCCCGGATAATCTTGCTACAGTAATCCCACGCTAATCATGCCACGTCATACCGATTACTGTTGCTAAACATCCGTTAGTTCAAATCGCGTCAAATTCAAATTTAAAATTAATGTCGGCAATAAAAGTTTTCAAAAATTGAAACAAAAATGTTCCGTGGTTGCCAAATATTACAAAGGTAATTATGGTGCAGCAAACACATTTTTATAAAATTTCTGAATAATTTAAAATGTTTTAAAATAGAAATGCAAATAGATAAAAACAAACAAAAAAACTAACACTAAAAATTGGAATAAAGGAGGGAGGAAGACCCCCCCGGGCCAGCAGACCTAGCGGGCCGGCCCATTCGCCCTCCAGGCCCAGCCGGCCGGCCACCCAATGCCCCCTTATCCACTCACCACCTCACCCCCCACTCCACCGACACCCCCCACTCCTCTCCTGCAAAATATCCCCTCCCCTCCTCTCTCCCGATCTGGATCAGGATCGAG
>NC_041390.1:379995718-380023217 GCF_002162155.2 Triticum dicoccoides | reverse complement strand
CACCGCGCCCATTGCCCTAGACCCCACACTCCCGGTGAGGCCCCCGGCCTCCTCTCTCTCCCTCGCCCCGCTCCCCCTCTGCGCACGGACGCACCCGCCGCGCCCGCCGCACGGGCTGCTCGTCGCCCGCGCCTCGGGCCTCCCCCGCTCGCGCCCCGCTTGGCCCGCGCTCATCACGGCCCGTGCTCACCCCGGCTTCCCTTGCTCCGCTCCGGCCTCCCTCACCACGGCTCGCATCGCCGCGCCCGCACCGGCCACTACCGCGCCCGTCCGCGCCTCGCCCACCATCCCCGTCCCCTGCTACTGCTCGGGACCACGCCATTGCCCCGCCTGCCGCTCGCGCCTTTGCTCGTCGCCGTCCTGCACTGCCGTCCCTCGCCGCTGCTGGCAGCTGCCGGCGCCCCGCCGGCCTCGCCCCGCCCAAGGTAGGCTGCGGCCTCCACGGGCGCCCGCCCCGCTCCCAACCCCAGGGTTCCGCCCGTTAACCCGCCCCGCGGGGTTGGCCTAGTGCCACTGATGAACGGGCCCCACGCCCTGAAAACGTTTAAAAAAAGATAAAATAAAATATATATTTATATAAATAATTAAATTAATTAATTAATTTAATGGTTAATTAACTTAATTAGTGTTGCTTAATTAACCAGTTAACTAACTAATTAGACTAACTAATCCTGTTAGTTTAGCTGTTGTAAATGACAGGGGGGCCCCACCCCCTGTTGACCAGTCACGTTGACTGGTCAAATGGGACCCCCTGGCCCACCTGTCAGCCACTAGGTACAGTTCTGTGTACCCTGTGCTGGGTGCATCTAGCATTTTAGTTTTTATTTCGAATTATTAATAATTCCAGAAATTAATAAAATCTTTAGAAAATCATATCTTTTAATCCATAACTCGGATTAAAATATTTTCAACATGAAAGTTGCTCAGAACGACGAGACGAACCCGCATACGCAGCCCGTTCCTCCGCCACACACCCATAACGTATCAAACACGCAACTTTCCCCCTCCGGCTCCTCTACCTGAAAACACGAAAACCGGGGATACTTTCCCGGATGTTTCCCCCCTTCACTGGTATCACCTCATACCGCGATAGGGCACCCCTAGCACTGATACTTGTCATGTCATGCATCGCTATGCATCTGTTTGCTTAAATATTTATTGTTTCTCCCCCCTCTTCTCTCGCTAGACACCGAGACCGACGCCGCTGCAACCCAGTACGACTATGGAGTTGACGACCTCTCTCTCTTGCCAGAGCTACCAGGCAAGACCCCCCTTTGATCACCAGATATCACCTACTCATCTCTATACTGCTTGCATTAGAGTAGTGTAGTATGTTACTGCTTTCCGTTAATCCTATTCTGATGCATAGCTTGTCCTTGCTACTACTGTTGTTACCATTACCTGCTATCCTACTGCTTAGTATAGGACGCTAGTGTTCCATTAGTGGCCCTACACTCTTGTCCGTATGCCATGCTATACTACTGGGCCGTGATCACTTCGGGAGGTGATCACGGGCATATACTATATACTTTACACAGTTACATTACCTGTGGTACTGTTCGGAGTTGGGGGCTGAAGGGGCAGGTGGCTCCATCCCGGTAGAGGTGGGCCTGGGTTCCCGACGGCCCCCGACTTTTACTTTGAGGTGGAGCGACAGGGCAGGTTGAGACCACCTAGGAGAGAGGTGGGCCTGGCCCTAGTCGGTGTTCGCAGATACTTAACACATTTAACGAGATCTTGGTATTTGATCTGAGTCTGGCAACTGGCCTATACGCACTAACCATCTACGCGGGGACAGTTATGGGCACTCGATGTTGTGGTATCAGCCGAAGCCTTCGTGACGTCAGCAACAGAGCGGCGCGCGCTGGATTGGACTGGAACGCCTACTAGGCTAGGTCTGCTTCCGGCCGCCCATGCAACATGCAGGTGTGCAAAGGGCGATGGGCCCAGACTCCTGGGCGTTTAAGTTTAGACCGGCGTGCTGACCTCTCTGTTGGTCTAGGTGGGGCTGCGACGTGTTGATCTTCCGAGGCCTGGCATGACCCAGAAAAGTGTGTCCGGACAAATGGGATCGAGCATGTTGGGTTATGTGGTGCACCCCTGCAGGGAAGTTAATCTATTCGAATAGCCGTGATCTTCGGTAACAGGACGACTTGGAGTTGTACCTTGACCTTATGACAACTAGAACCGGATACTTAATTAAAACACACCCTTCCAAGTGCCAGATACAACCGGTGATCGCTCTCTCACAGGGCGACGAGGGGAGGATCATCGGTTAGGATTATGCTATATGATGCTACTTGGTGAACTTACCATCTACTCTCTCCTACATGCTGCAAGATGGAGGTGGCCAGAAGCGTAGTCTTCGACAGGACTAGCTATCCCCCCTTATCCCGGCTTTCTGCAGTTCAGTCCACATATAATAGCCTTATTCCAGTTGATACCAATGCATACATTTGTAGTGTAGCTCCTTGCTTGCGAGTACTTTGGATGAGTACTCACGGTTGCTTTCTCCTTCCCTTCGCTCTATCATTTCTACCTGGTTGTCGCAACCAGATGCTGGAGCCCAGGAGCCAGACGCCACCGTCGATGACGACTCCTACTACACCGGAGGTGCCTACTACTACGTGCTGCCCGCTGACGACGACCAGGAGTAGTTAGGAGGATCCCAGGCAGGAGGCTTGTGCCTCTTTTGATCTGTATCCCAGTTTGAGATAGCCTTCTTAAGGCAAACTTGTTTAACTTATGTCTGTACTCAGATATTGTTGCTTCCGCTGACTCGTCTATGATCGAGCTCTTGTATTCGAGCCTTCGAGGCCCCTGGCTTGTAATATGATGCTTGTATGACTTATTTTATTTGTAGAGTTGTGTTGTGATATCTTCCCGTGAGTCCCTGATCTTGATCATACACGTTTGCTTGTATGATTAGTGTACAGTCAAATCAGGGGCGTCACATGGGCCATGTCACAGGTTAAGTGGTCCATCCCCAAATCCTCTAGTTCAATTGTTGTCGATCTCTTTGAAGGCCCATGTCTTAGATCTCCTTCACCACATGTTCAAGGATTCGCGATCCATGCATGCCATAGAGCCCATTTTGTCATTTCTGAAGGACGCGTTCTATGGCGGCAGATTAGGATCCTCAATTGCCAAGTCAGATCTCATCGACCACAACCACTAGCAGGGCAGCCACAAAGGTTCTTTCAAGGTGAAGCATCCCATCTACAACATCAGGGAGCACACCATGGGTCTGTGCTCTTCCAACTGGAAGGATCCCATCCATGACAAGTGTAACGCCCCAAGACCGGAGCTTCAGATGCCTTCCATGGGTTCCGAGTTTCGCTGGTGTTTTGTTTGGTTCGTTGCTTTCATCATTGCATCATGTGCACTGCATCATGTCATCATGCAACCTGTTTTAAAACTCAACCAAAAAAACTGTATGGATCTTCGATCCATTTGAATCGAGGGAGTTCACATGGTGCAATTCTCTTTATAACATATAAAAGTCTCCTACTATTATTAGGGAGCTATATTTTAAATATTCCTTTAATTTGGAATCTATCACAACACACTTGCAAAAATAACCCATGCCTTTTCTGCTTCTAGTTGATCCCCAAACCTTGCCCAGTAATTCTTTTCCCTTTTACCGGGGCTCCTCCAAAATTCCCAACATTTTTGGACCTATCGAATACCGACTTCCTTCTCACACTCATTTGATTTAAATTGAAAGAGTTTGAATTCAAACTTCACACGTGTGATGTTTCCTTTTTTCTGGGAACAAGCTCATTTTTTGAGTCTAGGGAAATTAACCTCCCGCGCAAATTCGTTCCCTAACCTCCCTCTTTCTTTTTCTTCCCCTTAATTGTTTTCTGCTAAAGAAAATAGGAAGAGGAGATAGAGATAGCTCCTGCCAAGCTGGCCCAACCATCCCCGCGGCCCATCTAGGTCAAGCCAGCCTGCTTAAGGCCCACCTGCGGCCTGACCTAGCCGGCCCAAGGCCCAGCCGCTACACCCTCTCTTTCCCTCGATCCCCTCCTCCTCACGCTGCCAGGGAGATACCCGACCCCCATCCCTGTTCGCTCGAACCCCCTCGCTCCTCCCTCTCGATCTTCAATACCTCGATGACATACTCATCTACTCCAAGAATGAAGATGAACATGCCGAACATCTAAGGCTGGTATTGACGAAACTTCGAGAGCATCACCTTTATGCCAAATTCTCCAAGTGTGAATTTTGGTTGCTAGAAGTGACCTATCTAGGCCATGTAATATCTGGTAAGGGTATTGCTATCAATCCCGAGCGAGTTCAAGCCATCCTTGATTGGACTCCACCTGAGACGGTCAAGCAAGTTCGGAGCTTCCTTGGCTTAGCGAGCTACTACCGCCGCTTCGTCGAGAATTTCTCCAAGGTTGCTAAACCTCTAACTGAACTCCTCAAGAAAGATAAAAAGTTTGAGTGGACCCCACAGTGCGAGTTTAGCTTTCAGGAATTGAAAAGACGCCTGACATCTGCTCCCGTACTGGTACCACTAGATTTCTCCAAGGACTTCATTATCTATTGCGACGCCTCGCGACAAGGACTAGGTTGCATACTCATGCAAGATCGTCAGGTAATTGCCTATGCCTCACGAGAATTACACCCCACATGAGGAAAACTATCCCACACATGATCTAGAGCTTGCAGCTGTAGTCCATGCACTCAAAACTTGGCGACATTACTTCCTCGGTAATCGTTGCGAGATCTTCACCGATCAGAAAAGTGTGAATATATCTTCACCCAGCCAGATTTGAATCTCAGGCAAAGATGGTGGGTCGAGTTGATCTCGGATTACGACTTAGGAATAACTTACACCCTGGGCAAAGCCAATGTCATGGCTGATGCACTAAGTCGTAAGTCCTATTGAAACAACCTGATGTTACAACAAAGTCAACCACTTCTCCATGAGGAATTTCGTAAGCTTAATCTTCACATTGTTTCTCAAGGATTTCTATTCACCCTGGCGGCAAAGCCTAATCTTACGGATCAAATCATGCTGCCCAGAAGCATGATAAGGGCATATTCCGGATTAAGGAAAACATTGCTAGCGGAGTTGCTAAATGTTTTTCCATGGTTGAGCGAGGTGTTGTCTTCTTCGAGAACCGCTTGGTGGTTCCCAAGAAACAACATCTACGCCAGTTGATTCTTAAGGAAGCTCATGAATCCCCTCTCACCATTCATCCCGGTAGTACTAAAATGTATCAAGACCTACGCCGGAGGTTTTGGTGGACTAGGATGAAGAAAGAAATTGCTCAATACATTGCTAGTTGCGACGTCTGTCGTCGTGTTAAAGCAGATCACCAATGGCCTACTGGCACCCTTCAACCTTTTGCTATACCTGAGTGGAAATGGGATAAAATCAGTATGGATTTCATTACTGGGTTTCCCAGGACCAAGAGAGGGAATAATGCCATCTTCGTCGTGATCGACCGTCTTTCCAAAGTAGCCCATTTCCTACCTGTTTGTGAGTGTATCACCGCTAGCCAGCTAGCTGACTTATACATCTCCCGAATAGTGTCTCTTCATGGTGTCCCATTGGAAATTAACTCAGACCGTGGGAGTCTCTTCACCTCCCGATTTTGGGAAAGTTTCCAAAATGCTATGGGAACTCGTCTCTCTTTTGGCACCGCCTTCCATCCTCAATCAAGTGGTCAAGTAGAGCGAGTCAATCAAATTCTGGAAGATATGCTCCGAGCTTCTGTCATCTCATTCGCAATGGGTTGGGAGAAATGCCTTCCATTCGCGGAGTTTGCCTATAACAATAGTTATCAAGCTAGCTTGGGCAAAGCTCCTTTCGAAGTTCTCTATGGACGAAAATGTCGAACGCCTCTTAACTAGTCAGAAACCGAGGAAAGACAACTCTTTGGCCCGGATATGATTCAGGAAGCAGAAGAGCAGGTTCGCGTTATTCGTGAGAAATTGAAAACAGCCCAATCTCATCAAAAGAGCCAATATGATCGTAAACATAACCACATGACTTATGAAGTCGGCGAGAAGGCTTACCTTCGGGTTAGTCCGTTAAAGGGAACCCATCGTTTCGGTATCAAAGGCAAAGTGGCTCCTTGTTACATTGGACTGTTTCGCATTCTTGCCAAACGAGGAGAAGTTGCCTACCAATTGGAACTACCTTCGCATCTTTCCAGAGTTCACGATGTCTTCCACGTTTCTCAACTCAGGCGTTGCTTCGCAGATCCTATCCGTGGAGTGGACCACGAAACGCTTGATCTACAAGATAACCTCTCATATCGGGAATATCCCGTTCGTATCCTTGATCAAGCCGAGCGTACCACTCGATGCCATAATATCAAGTTTCTCAAGGTTCAATGGTCACACCATTCCGAGAAAGAATCCACTTGGGAAAGGGAGGATCGTCTTCGACTCGAGCACCCCACCTTCTTCCCGGAGGATCCTAAATCTTGGGACGAGATTCTTTTGAGTGGGGGTGAGTTGTCACATCCCTGCTTTTAGTCATGCATTAGGATTGGATGAACATGTGCATCATGTTTAAATTTCTTTTAAACTTGAAATGGGGCCTAATCAACCCCAACACCCCCCTGAAAATGCTAATTTCCAACAATTGGAATTTCAATGAACCCAAAATGCCCTTCATAAAAGCACACCATTTTTGGTCTTGACTAAAATCTCTGCCAAAAATGGTCTTGCAATTTATGGAGCCATTCTGGATTTTTAAACAAGCCATAAGTATTTGAATTTGGGCATTTTAAATGCTATAAATATTTTAAAGTGCTCAAATAATCTTGGAAGCATTTTTAGGCAGTTGAGAATATTCCCAAATGTGCCTCTGAATATTTCTAGAGTTTTTGGAAATGAAATAGTATTTATTCTATTTCAATACACATAGGAGGAAATAAATAGAAGCAAAACAGAAAACAGAGAGAGAGTTAGAGCTTACATGTCCCCCTGGCCTGGCCCAGCTCGGCCCAGCCCACTAGCTACCGCCAGTCATCCCCTCCTCTCGCCAGAAGGACGAGAGGCGCGTGGCCGGCGCCCGCAGCCACACGCCGGCCACCTCCTGCTCTGCCGACACCTAGGACGCCGTCTACGAGTGCCACGCACTCTCCCTCATCCCCTTATCACTTTCCCCACTCTTCCCATGCGCCTCTCCCTCCTCTGGCTCTCTCCCCATCCCCTCCCGAGAGGAGCTCGTCGCCATCGTTGCCGTCCACCGTGGCCATCGACCCTCTCTCGTCTCTTCGACGTGTCCCCGAGCACCGTCGATGTCTTCCTCTTCCTCACAGGCGAGCCACGACGCCTTGGACGCACTACAACGCCACTAGTGCCGTATTCTTCCACCTCCGTCCGCCGAGATCGCCGGCGACCGTACGCCGCCTCTGATGCCTCCCCGAGCTTGTTGAGGCCACCGCTACACTCCCCGTGAGCTCCCTCGCCATTCCCCTCTCTTTCCTTGCCATTTTCTCCCTCTAACCGCGGGCTCCGTTGAGCCTGAGAGCTCGGCCCCGCCGGCCATGTCGCCGCCATGGCCAGAGGCACGTAATCTTGATTCCGAGCGCGTCACAACACTCACCATGTTTCCAGGAGCCTAACGCACCACTCCCCGCGCCTTGCCGTGCCCCGTAGCTTTGGGTTTATCCTCGCCCGAACTCCGGCGACCGCCAAGGTCGTCGCCGGCGTCGTTTACGGCCTCTCCGAGCTCTACTTCCACCACCAAACGGCACGGCTTGCCCCTAGCTACGCGTAGGACCAAACCGCAGTTGATTTGGTCGACTGTGGGCAAAACCCGAGCCCCTCAGCCGCGTCTGTTGTCGCCAGCGTCAAGCCGCCGGCGAGTTGACCATGTTTTGACCTGTGGACTGACGTGTGGGCCTAGATTGACTTCCCCCCTGAGCCTATGACAGGTGGGGCCGACCTGTTAATTAGTTTAGGATTAGTGCTAACTAATTTTAGTTAGATTAGGTCACTGACATGTGGGCCCAGGCCCCACTGACAGTTAGTTAGTGTTAACTTAATCCTGTTAGTTAGCTGAGTCACTGACAGACAGGGCCCACTAGTCAGGTTTGACTGGCCCTAGCGCCTTTGACTCGCTGACGTCACAGTGATGCAGTGCTGATGCAATTATTCATTTTCTGGATTTATTTTTATATAGGAAATTCCAGAAAATAGCCAAAACTTCTAAAAATCATAGAAAATCAACCATAGCTCCAAATCAAACAAATTATATATGAAAAATGATCAAAAAAATTGAATCTATCCATCTGTAATGGTTTCATGCATGACAAACCACTTTAACCTTGCTGTTTAGGTGAAACAAGCTAGTACACTTTTTATGCATAAGAACTTTAACCTTCATTTGTATCTTTGATTCAAATGGACCCATTTCAACTTGTTTCACTTTGCATTAGGCAGGACACATCATTTTTCCATGTCATAGCATGCATCATACTGTTGCATATTGTCATGTGTTGATTATCTGTTGTGCGTCCTTCGTGGTAGGTTCTGCCGCCGAGGATATCTCCGAGTATCCAACTAAAGGGCAGTACCCTACTACCACTCCATCAGGCAAGCAGCCCCATTGATCATACCGATACAATCCCATGTTCTCACCTCTGCTCTCATTTACTGCATTAAGACAACAACGTTTGAAACTGCTGTGTGCTACAGTAGTTGAACCCTTATCCTCTGCATGACCTGTCATTGCCACAGTAATTAGATGAAACCCACTAGCATGTGTAGGAGTTGATTGAGCCATGTATGTGTTTCCTACCTTGCTATGCCTACTATGCTTAGAGTTGTGTCAGGTCTGGTTCATCTGGGTGATGGGTTAGAGTGAAATGATTATGTCGGTAATGTGAGGGATGTGTTGAACTTGATTTGGTAAAGGTATCGATGAGAGGCCATGTAGGAGTACATGGTGGGTTGTTTCATTGAGGCCGTCCATAAGAACTGAGATCTGTATGCATGATTTAAGATTCATCTACTACCACACATTGGGCCCTGAAATATGACCTCGCTCGACTTACTGACCCCTCTCGCCCTCTGTCCAGGAGTTGCAACTAGTTTCTGGTGTTTGTAGGTTATGTGTTGGCAGCCGTGCATAGCGCTGACCCTAGGGATGGGCTATGATGCGGTAGATACACTCTGGCCGGGTATGTCGGGCGCCCGTTTGGTGTCTCGGGACCCTGTACACATCGTTTGGGGCCGTTGAGGACACCCCGGCCGGATTTCCTTGCGGATGGAACTTGCAGGGTATAAAACTATTCGAATAGCCGTGTCCGCGGTAGAGGACTACTTGGTTGCCTATACAGTTCATAGACAAGTTAATGGATACTACTAAAAGACTCAAGATAAGTGTGAGTACCGAGGATGGCCCTCTCGTAGGATGACGAGGGAGGATCCCCGGTGGAGTATTGTGTTGGTGATTAGTGGACTCGTGTGCGAAAACTATTTTACTAGTGGAATCTCGTAGGATAGCTTAGCCAAGAGTCAAAGCTGGCTTTCTGCAATAACTCCACCACCCTCTTGAGAATGAGCACGTATAGTAGGTTCTGATGTAAGACTTGCTAAGTACCTCTGTACTCATGTTTGCTTAATTACTGTTTTCAGACGACAACACCGCCCCCTTCAATGGGTTTTATGTAGATCTCGATGTCGATGAGTGACTTGCCACCCAGGTGGTGATCCTGGCCATGGAGGGCCCTATGTAGATAGGCAGGCTTCGAGAGGCCTTCTTTCTTTCTAGTGTCTGTACTCATACTATTTGCTTCCGCATGTGCTTGTATGCTTGTATGACTTGAGTGTTGGGTCATGTGACCCCTACCTGTATGAACATGTTATGTATGGCTCTTTGGAGCCTTTAAATAAAGTACTTGAGTTGTAGAGTTTTGTTGTGATGCCATGTTGTATTTGCACATATCGAGCATATTGTGTGTATGATTGCAATGCTTGGTATGTGTGGGATCCGACAATCTAGTTGTTTATCCTTGGCAGCCTTTCTTATGGGGAAATGTAGTCTAGTGCTCCCCGAGCCATAGTAGTCTGCTACAGCCCGGTTCACCGGAGTCCTGCTAGCCCAGCACTACTGCTCTGGACACTTGACTGGCCGGCATGTGTTTCACTTCGTTCCTATGTCTATCCCTTCGGGGAAATGTCACGCGGTGACTTCCGGAGTCCTGCCTAGCCTGCTACAGCCCGGGTTCCCCGGAGTCCTGTTAGCCCAGTGCTACAGCCCGGATTCACACGCTGATGACCGACATGCTCGATGTGATTCAAGTTTGCCTGTCTCCATAGGTTTGTGCTGCTTTGGGTTCACGACTAGCCATGTCGGCCCGGGTTCTCTGTCATATGGATGCTAGCGACACTATCATATACATGAGCCAAAAGGCGCAAACGGTCCCGGGCCATGGTAAGGCGACACCCGTGGGGATACTGTGCATGAGGCCGCAATGTGATATGAGGTGTTACCGGCTAGATCGATGTGACTTGGAATCGGGGTCCTGACATGGGCTAAGTTGGGACAACCCTGCAGGGATTTGAACTTTCGAAAGCTGTGCCCGCGGTTATAGGCAGATGGGAATTTGTTAATGTCTGGTTGTAGAAAACCTGAAGTTGACCTTAATTAAAATACATCAACCACGTGTGTAACCGTGATGGTCTCTTCTCGGCAGAGTCCGGGAAGTGAACACGGTGTTGGAGTTATGCTTGACGTAGGTTGTTTTAGGATCACTTCTTGATCATAGTTGTTCGACCTTGCTTTTGCCTTCTCTTCTCGCTCTCATGTGCGTATGTTTAGCCACCATATATGCTAGTTGCTTGCTGCAGCTCCACCTCATACCTTTACCTTACCCATAAGCTTAAATAGTCTTGATCGCGAGGGTGTGAGATTGCTGAGTCCCCGTGACTCACAGATAGTTCAAAACCAGCTTGCAGGTGCCGTTGAACCGTGCAGGTGACGCAAGCAAACTCAAGGAGGAGCTAGATGAAGATCTTGTCCTTTATGTTGTTTCGTTCTAGTTGATCAGTAGTGGAGCCCAGTTGGGGTCGATCGGGGATCTGTGTAGCATTTGGGGTAGTCTTCTTTTATTTTGGTTCCATAGTCGGACCTTGATTGTATCTGGATGATGTAATGCTTTGTTCATGTATTGTGTGAAGTGGCGATTGTAAGCCAACTATGTATCTCTTTCCCTTATGTATTACATGGGTTGTGTGAAGATTACCTCACATGCGACATTGCTTTGAATGCGGTTATGCCTCTAAGTCATGCTTCGACACGTGGGAGATATAGCCGCATCGAGGGCGTTACAAGTTGGTAATCAGAGCCTTCCCCGACCTTAGGAGCCCCCCTGCTTGATCGAATCACTGGCATTGTTCAGTCTAGAAAAAATGTTTTGAGTCATTTACGATTATATATATCGGATAGTAGGAATTATTTTTACTCCTCAGTCCCTTCGTCGCTCTAGTGAGGCATCCTAACATAGAGTTTTGACCCTTCTCTTCTCAAATTTCACTAAATTTTTTTTGGATCACGCAGGTATCTTGGAATCATTCCGATGGTTTTATGACGAGAACATTGTTCTTGGTGCCTCCTGACATTTAGGGGTTGTGGCAGTGTCCCGGGGAGTTGAGCTCCGAGGTGTTGTCGTCACAAATTTTATCATTGAGATTCTCGAATACCTGAGTTTAGTTTCGCCGACATCAAAAATCTCTTTTATGCAGTTGTTGGTGAGATAACCTCGACGCCACCCAGTACTGGGGCGGGAGTTCGGGAGTACTGCCATAACTCGTATAACGGATGCTTTTCGAAGGTTGAGGTAGACGATTTCCGAAGGTTTCTTGGTTATGTGTTGAAGGATGGATACAGCTGGATGTAGGATTTGCTAGCTTTGGGTGAGATATTATGCTTCCCCTGTATCCCCAACGCCTGATTGCATAACCAGAAAATTTCGGGAGTTTATAAGTGGGAATTCAAGTAGCTCTTAGGATATCTTTCCGACAGATGTATGATATGAAATTGGGGTTCGACATCTAGTGGTCCGCCTATTCACGGTTGGTTTTACAGTGATCTCAGTGTGTCTTAAAGAGTCCTTGGCTATGCCGACTCGGGGATTCTTCGTATGTCATGTGCACTGCCTTGTACATGGTGGTGTTGTACGATCGAGCCCGTGTAGGCCCACCACGAAAACTTCGGACAAAATCTCTATCATATGTTTGTTCCGGCTTATTCTGCAAGCCAATCCTTTGTTTTGTTTTGAGTTGTGGTATTCGAGTTGCTTCGAAGTCAAGTGTTGATTCCATACCTTCCCTAAGCGGTGTTTTCACATTTCTATGTGAATACTAATCCTTTTCGATCATTGAGTTTGTCATTTCAATTTTTTTTCAACCGGTGTGCTTCACTTCAAGTGGATCCGATCATTTCAACATCCGCAAGATCATTTATCACTTCTTCTCAACGGTGTTTTGCTTCTTCCGTCCCAAGTTGCCTTTGTTTTTCCCGCCCACCAACCCTTTTTCTTCAAGGACTCAGATTTCTCAATCAAGTATCCATCTTATGGATGTGAGGACTCTTCATTCTTGTCTTTCAATGTTCTTATCCGGTGATTCTCATGAAGATTCTAACGGAGCTTCAAGTTCGTCACTCTTCACTCGTTTTCTTCTCCTATGGATACAAATCAAGCTTTGGTGTTGATCATCTCCTTTTTCCTCGTTTTCAAATACCTTCTCATGCCGGTGCACCTCATATTCATTCACTTCTCGCTATTTAATTGTTCCGGAGTGTTTAAGATATCTCAAAAGATTCAAGTTTCCATTCTCAATTCATTCAAGCTTTTCCGAGTATGTTACCTCATTCAAGCCATTTATTTCAACCGGCGCAAATCGCTCTTTTAAATCACTTCAATGGTGTTTCTTTTGAGTGGGCCCTAACCCACAGGTCTTTCCCAGGATTTTACATGACTCTTCTTATTTTCCCGGAGTTATCCTCAAATTTCTTTTCAAAGTTTGACGTAAGAATGATTTATCATCAGTCAAATGCCTTTCTCCAAGATCGTTTAAAATATTTTCATCATTGGCTCAACCTCTTCGTTTTTGATTCTTTTGGAGTGTCTCAACACTTCATGGTGGTGTTTCTCATCGTCATTCTCTGCATTTGAAGACCGAAGAAGAGTTTTCCCTTGAATCTTGTTTCATTCTATCAAAGATTCGTGGTTCTAGCTTAATGCCTTCTTCTCATAATTGTCTTCGATTGTGAGAATTCGCTTCACTCATCCGGAGTAATTCAGGAGTATTTTTCAGTTTGATTATCCAGAGGCCATCATCTCAGAATTATTCATTCCAGCCTTCAGCTCTCGTTCTCCAAATCTTACCGGTGCATCGCTCAAGTATTCTCTAGTCAGTTCATGAGCTCTTCGTTTCACTTGTACCAAATTCCCTCAAGTATCTTCATTCGTTATCTAATTCTTACCAGTGATTCATCCCTTTACTTCATTCACTTTCAATCCTTACAGTGGTTCGTTCAAGATTTCTCTTCCTTGGTTATCATATTAATTCATTAGTTCTTTCCAATCATACTGGTGGTTCGTCGAGACCTTCCCAAGTTTGCTCTATATCTCGCTTAATCCTTTCTACAAGAATAAGTAGTATGTCAAATCCGGTACTTGTCATCAATTAAATTGGTGAAAGATAAGCATAATGTAATTCTTATTCTTGTTTCATCGAGTAAACTCAATTCCGTATTCCGGACGCTCATCAAGTTCTCAGTTTTCAATTGTGTCATATTTTTCTTTCCCGGAGTTCCAAGCTCTCTCAATTATGTCATCGCGGAGATCCATCTAAATCATTACAAGGTTTCACCTTGTGTTTTAAACTTCTCTTTCCTTTCGTTTGATCATTCTGTTACCGGAGTTCTTCATGGAGGCTCTACATGATGGTTCAGCAAGGAGTTAATTCATTCTCGAAGTGTTCATCGAGATTCTTTTCAGAGGAGCTCAAACATTCTTCATCTTCCATTTCTAAGTGCAGTTCTTCCTATTTTATCTTTTGAGGTGGTGCTATGTCATTCTTCATAATTTGAGTTCATGTTTCACGATTCACATGTTGTCAAGAATGAGATATCTTAAATCCATCAATCTCTTCATTGGAGTTATCTTGGGTTATATTTCACCTAAAACCTTTCCTAAGGATTGTTGCTATTTATGGTGTTTATAAATGACCCAAGTTCTTCTTTTATCCTAGCGGTGAAATAAGTTTCTTGTCTCCTCGTTCATATCAATTCAATTCTTTTTCCCATGAGTGGCAGGTGGTCACCTCATAATTTGAGATGTTTTCCATAAGCCCACAACAAGCATAATCTTTTCGTTGTTGGTTTTCCAACAACTCCGTTTAACTTTCTTGGAAGGGTGATCTTCAAGCTCTTTTGTGGCAGAAGTTGGCATTTTCTTCTCCATTCTCCTATTTCAATTATTTATCGTCTATTCTTTTGTTCCGGAGGTAGTATGTTGTGATTTCATCAAGTATCTCTTCATCTTACCAAGTTCTTATTCAATTCCTTTTCTTTTCAATCGGAGTGGTGCCTGAAGTTGTTCTCCCTTGTTCCTCTTTTCTAACGGAGTGTTTTCAGCTTCGTCATCTCCATTGTATTCTTTTCTCGAATGGCTTAACCTTTTCAAGGTTCTTTGGTCTCACTCGTTTGTCAAAGAAGCAACTTAGCTTTACCTCTCCTCTTTCTCTTCCGTTTTTCCCTCCGGTGCCATTCTAGATCTCGGGACGAGAACCTCTCATAGTGGTGGAGTGTTGTAACGCCCCAAGACCGGAGCTTCAGATGCCTTCCATGGGTTCCGAGTTTCGTTGGTGTTTTGTTTGGTTCATTGCTTTCATCATTGCATCATGTGCACTACATCATGTCATCATGCAACCCGTTTTAAAACTCAACCAAATAAACCGTATGGATCTTCGATCCATTTAAATCGGGGGAGTTCACATGGTGCAATTCTCTTTATAACATATAAAAGTCTCCTACTATTATTAGGGAGCTATATTTTAAATATTCCTTTAATTTGGAATTTATCACAACACACTTGCAAAAATAACCCCATGCCTTTTCTGCTTCGAGTTTATCCCCAAACCTTGCCCAATAATTCTTTTCCCTTTTACCGGGACTCCTCCAAAATTCCCAACATTTTTGGACCTATCGAATACCGATTTCCTTCTCACACTCATTTGATTTAAATTCAAATGAGTTTGAATTCAAACTTCACATCTGTGCTCTTTCCTTTTTTCTGGGAACAAGCTCATTTTTTTGAGTCTGGGGAAATTAACCTCCCGCGCAAATTCGTTCCCCAACCTCCCTCTTTCTTTTTCTTCCCCTTAATTGTTTTCTGCTAAAGAAAATAGGAAGAGGAGAGCGAGATAGCTCCTGCCAAGCTGGCCCAACCATCCCCGCGGCCCATCTAGGTCGAGCCAGCCTGCTTAAGGCCCACCTGCGGCCTGACCTAGCCGGCCCAAGGCCCAGCCGCTACACCCTCTCTCTCCCTCGATCCCCTCGTCCTCACACCACTAGGGAGATACCCGACCCCCATCCCTGTTCGCTCGAACCCCCTCGTTCCTCCCTCTCGATATTCAATACCAGCGAGCCACGCCTGCACCTCCTTGCCCCGCGCTGGCCAGCGTGCCACCCGGCGGGCCCTTCCTTGGTGCCGCGCCCGTTCCCCATCTATCTGCCTCTCCTCGCTCGCGCACAAGAGGGGAGCTCCCCAGGTCAGTTCCTTCCCGCGGCGCCTCTCGTCCCGCTTCTTATTATCGCTCGATCCCACCTCGACCTCGCTGCCGGCAGCAGCAACTGCTGCTGCACCCTCTCGCTACCGCCGTTCACCTTTGCCCGAGCTGCTGGAGAACACGCCCGCCATTGCAAGCCACCTTCGCTGGCTCGCTTGCCTCCGCCCGAAGTTGTGCCTTCGACGGGATCCACGTCATCCGGCTCGTCCCGCCTCCTGCAGACCTCATAGCCGTGCCAAGCTGCTGCTGTCGCTGCTGCTTCACCGGTGAGCACAGGCCGCCCGTGGATGAATGCTTGTGATGTATGAGTTGAACCGTGTGTTGCTCCGTGTCCGAGTTGTCGGTGCACGTTGCCCCTCTTTTACCTTGTCACCGACATGAGGGAACCCGGTATCCGGGATCACCCCACCATCTCTAGCATGTTCCGAACATCCGCACCCTTGCTTCCTTTGCACCGGTATCTCCATGAGCTACCGGAACCGATATGTTGGCGTGGCATCATTTTCGGATTCGTCGCCGTGGCACCCTTTCTTTCCACCACGGTGACAAATGCTTCATAATGCTCTTATCAATATTTTCATAAAACTTGCATAAACTTGCATATGTCATCCGCATCATGATAACAACATCAAGAAGTTTTAAATTGATGTTTGCTTCATTTGCTAAATGCATGTGGGGATTTACCGGATTTGTTGTTTGTTATATCCGGCCCCATTTAAATTGTTTAAATGGTATAGTTTTGTTATGCTTCACCTCTTTCCATGTTAACCAACATTTAATATTGTTGAGTACCTAACCGAGAGTGAACTAAATAATTGATGTGGTGTTCCGTCAATATGGAACGGAGTTGCATATTGAGCTCCACTTAATTTGTAGGATTGCTTGTGCACTTTGCCATGCCATGCTTCATTAAATCGGACATGCATCATACTTGATTATGCATCATGCCATGTTTATGTGATGGTTGTTTACTATGTTGTTTACTTCTTTCCGGTGTTGCTTCTTCGGGTTAGTTCCGATAACGTCGCGTTTGTGAGGACCCGTTCGACTACATCCGTTTGTCTTCTTCATGGACTCGTTCTTCTTCCTTGCGGGATCTCAGGCAAGATGACCATACCCTCGAAATCACTTCTATCTTTGCTTGCTAGATGCTCACTCTTTTGCTACGCCTATGCTGCGATACCTAACACTTGCTTATCATGCCTCCCATATTGTTGAGCCAAGCCTCTAACCCACCTTGTCCTGGCAAACCGTTGTTTGGCTATGTTACCGCTTTGCTCATCCCCTCTTATAGCATTGTTTGTTGCAGGTGAAGATTGGAGTTTGTTCCATGTTGGAACATGGATATTTTGTTGGGATATCACAATATCTCTTATTTAATTAACGCATCTATATACTTGGTAAAGGGTGGAAGGCTCGGCCTTATGCCTGGTGTTTTGTTCCACTCTTGCCGCCCTAGTTTCCGTCATATCGGTGTTATGTTCCCGGATTTTGCGTTCCTTACGTGGTTGGGTGATAATGGGAACCCCTTGGCAGTTCTCCTTGAATAAAACTCCTGCAGAAAAGCCCAACCTTGGTTTTACCATTCGCCACCTAGCCTTTTCTTTCCCTTGGGTTCTGCAGACTCAAGGGTCATCTTTATTTTAACCCCCCTGGGCCAGTGCTCCTCTGAGTGTTGGTTCGAAATGGGCAGCCTGCGGGGCCACCTCGGGGCAACTCGAGGGTTGGTTTTACTCGTAGCTTGACCTATCTGAGTGTGCCCTGAGAACGAGATATGTGCAGCTCCTATCGAGATTTGTCGGCACATTCAGGCGGTGTTGCTGGACTTGTTTTACCATTGTCAAGGATGTCTTGTAACCGGGATTCCGAGCCTGATCGGGTCTTCCCGCTAGAAGGAATATCCTTCGTTGACCGTGAGAGCTTGTGATGGGCTATGTTGGTACACCCCTGCAGGGATTTGAACTTCCGAAAGCTGTGCCCACGGTTATGGGCAGATGGGAATTTGTTAATGTCCGGTTGTAGAAAACCTGAAGTTGACCTTAATTAAATTACATCAACCGCGTGTGTAACCGTGATGGTCTCTTCTCGGCGGAGTCCGGGAAGTGAACACGGTGTTGGAGTTATGCCTTAGGTAGGTTGTTTTAGGGTCACTTCTTGATCTTAGTTGTTCGACCGTGCTTTTGCCTTCTCTTCTCGCTCTCATGTGCATATGTTTAGCCACCATACATGCTAGTCACTTGCTGCAGCTCCACCTCATACCTTTACCTTACCCATAAGCTTAAATAGTCTTGATCGTGAGGGTGTGAGATTGCCGAGTCCCCGTGACTCACAGATACTTCCAAAACCAGCTTGCAGGTGCCGTTGAACCGTGCAGGTGACGCAACCAAGCTCAAGGAGGAGCTCGATGAAGATCTTGTCCTTTGTGTTGTTTCGTTCTAGTTAATCAGTAGTGGAGCCCACTTGGGGTCGATCGGGGATCTGTGTAGCATTTGGGGTAGTCTTCTTTTATTTTGGTTCCGTAGTCGGACCTTGATTGTATCTGGATGATGTAATGCTTTGTTCATGTATTGTGTGAAGTGGCGATTATAAGCCAACTATGTATCTCTTTCCCTTATGTATTACATGGGTTGTGTGAAGATTACCTCACTTGCGACATTGCTTTCAATGCGGTTATGCCTCTAAGTCGTGCTTCGACACGTGGGAGATATAGCCGCATCGAGGGCGTTACAACAAGTGAGGCAACATCCTATCAGCAAATCTTACTTTTTCTAGCTAGCCAACCCGTACCCTTTGTTTAGTACCTTTTTCCATGCGGTGCTTTAACTGTGTCGTGTTTAATTATTTCAGTTATGAAAAATGTAATGTTTAATAGGGCTATGTGATGTTTAAGTATGAATTTTCCACTTCAGTTTCACGAATGGCTATATTTGGTTGTTTATAGTGAGTAGATGCCTTGTTTATTTGTATTTGGTTGTTAGGTTGGTTGAAGTGAGCATTTGTCCAGTTCTCAAGCAGATGCCTTGATTATCTGTATTTGGTTGTTAGGTTGGTTGCAGTGAGCATTTGTCCAGTATTCAAGAAGATGCCCTGTTTATCTGTATTTGCTTGTTAGGTTGGTTTCAGTGAGCATTTGTCCTGTTTTCAAGCATATGCCCTATTTATCTGTATTTTCTTTTTAGGTTGGTTGCAGTGAGACTCTATCCAGGTTTCAATGGCTATATTTGGTTGTTATACTAATCATTTATGCCTTGTTTATTTTAGTCATTCATAATGTGATGTTAATTATGTGCAAGTCAGAACTGTGAAACTCGATTTCATCAATAAGTTTGAATGTATATATTTGGTTCCAGTTATGCCTGGTGTAGTCAACACATGCCATTTATTTCATTTTTACACATTTATCCAGTGTGATGTTTAAGCATGAGCTACGTTCTATTCATTTTCAACAATACTAGTTTGAATTGCAATATTTGGTGGTTGTTAAGCCTGTTGTAGGTAACATTCCCTTCCATTTTATATCCGCTTTAACATCATGCTGAAACCAACACATTTAAGTTATGATTTGGAGATGATGTTCTTTACCTTGGCTATATTTGTTTGATGTTAAGGTTGTGGTACTTATCATGGCTTTCCACTACTTATACAGGACAACAACAGGAGTGGCCAGCTGATGACCCACAAGTATAGGGGATCTCTCGTAGTCCTTTCGATAAGTAAGAGTGTCGAACCCAACGAGGAGCAGAAGGAAATGACAAGCGGTTTTCAGCAATGTATTCTCTGCAAGCACTGAAATTATCAGTAACAGATAGTTTTGTGATAAGATAATTCGTAACGGGTAACAAGTAACAAGTGTAACTAAGGTGCAGCAAGGTGGCCCAATCCTTTTTGTAGCAAAGGACAAGCCTGGACAAACTCTTATATAAAGCAAAGCACTCCCGAGAACACAAGGGAATTATTGTCAAGTTAGTTTTCATCATGCTCATATGATTAGTGTTTGTTACTTTGATAATTTGATATGTGGGTGGACCGGTGCTTGGGTGTTGTCCTTACTTGGGCAGGCCTCCCACTTATGATTAACCCCTCTTGCAAGCATCCACAGCTACGAAAGAAGAATTAAGATAAATCTAACCATAGCATGAAACATGTGGATCCAAATCAGCCCCTTACGAAGCAACGCATAAACTAGGGTTTAATCTTCTATCACTCTGCCAACCCATCATCTACTTATTACTTCCCAATGCCTTCCCCTAGTCCCAAATTATGGTGAACTGTCATGTAGTCGACGTTCATATAACACCACTAGAGGAAAGACAACTTACATATAATCAAAATATCGAACAAATACGAAATTAACATGATTACTTATAACAAGACTTCTCCCATTTCCTTAGGAAATAATGTAACTACTCATGAAGCATATTCATATTCATAATCAGAGGGGTGTTAAATAGCATTAATGATCTGAACATATGATCTTCCACCGAATAAGCCAACTAGCATCAACTACAAGGAGTAATCAACACTACTAGCAACCCACGGGTACCAATCTGAGCTTTTGAGACAAAGATCAGATACAGGAGATGAACTAGGGTTTGAGAGGAGATGGTGCTAGTGAAGATGTTTATGGAGATTGACCCCCTCTCGATGTGAGGATCGTTGGTGATGATGATGACTTTGATTTCCCCCTTCGGGAGGGAAGTTTCCCTGGCAGAATAGCTCCGCTAGAGCTCTAGATTGCTTCTGCCCAGGTTCCGCCTCGAGACGGCGCACTTTGTCCCGAAAGCTTCCTTATGATTTTTTCCAGGTCAAAACCCTCCATATAGTAGAACATGGCACCGGAAACCTGACATGGGGCCCACAAGCCACAGGGGCGTGATGTCTGCTAGGACTACATCAGTATTTCCCCAAAGAGGAAGGGATGATGTAGCACAGCGATGGTAGGTATTTCCCTCAGTGATAAGAACAAGGTTATCGAACCAGTAGGAGAACCAAGCAACACTACGTAAACAACACCTGCACACAAATAACAAATACTCGTAACCCGACGTGTAAAAGGGGTTGCCAATCCCTTTCGTGTAACGGCACTAGAAATTGGCAAATGGACGTGAGAGAGTTGTAAACATCGATAGATCGAACGCCAAATAAAATAAATTGCAGCAAGGTATATTTGTATTTTTGGTTTAATAGATCTGAAAATAAAAGGCGAATAAAATAGATCGCAAAGGCAAATAATATGAGAAAGAGACACGGGGGCTGTAGGTTTCACTAGTGGCTTCTCTCGAGAAAATAGCAAACGGTGGGTATACAAATTATCGTTGGGCAATTGATAGAACTTCAAATAATCATGATGATCTCTACGCAATGATCATTATATAGGCATCATGTCCAAGATTATTAGACTGACTCCTGCCTGCATCTAATACTATTACTCCACACATCGACCGCAATCCAGCATGCATCTAGTGTATTAAGTTCATGAAGAAACGTAGTAATGCAATTGGAATGATGACATGATGTAGACAAGATCTATTTATGTAGAAATAGACCCCATCATTTTATCCTTAGTAGCAACGATGCATACGTGTCGGTTCCCCTTCTATCACTGGGATCAAACACCGTAAGATCAAACCCACTACAAAGCACCTCTTCCCATTACAAGATAAATAGATCAAGTTGGCCAAACAAAACCCAAATATCAGAGAAGAAATACGAGGCTATAAGCAATCATGCATATAAGAGATCAAAGAAACTCAAATAACTTTCATTGATAAAAAGAGATAGGTTTGATCATAAACTCAAAGTTCATCAGATCCGAACAAACACGCCACAAAAGAATTACATCATATGTATCTCCAAGAGACCATTGTATTGAGAATCAAACGAGAGAGAGGAAGCCATCTAGCTACTAACTATGGACCCGAAGGTCTACAAAGAACTACTCACGCATCATCGAAGATGCACCAATGGAAGTGGTGAACCCCTTCGTGAGGGTATCTAGATTGGATCTGGTGGTTCTGGACTCTGCGGCGGCTGGAATTGATTTCCGTCGACTCCCCTAGGGTTTCAGGAATATTGGGGTATTTATAGAGCAAAGAGGCGGTCCGGGGGGCACCCGAGGTGGGCACAACCCACCAGGGCGCGCCTATGCCTACAGGGGCACCCTGGTGGGTTGTGCTCCCCTCGGAGCACCCCCCCCCCCCCGACGCTTCTCCGGCCCATTGGATGTTTTATGGTCCAAAAAAAGATCCACAAAAAGTTTCGTTGCGTTTGGACTCCGTTTGGTATTGATTACCTGCGATGTAAAAAACATGCAAAAAAACAAAGACTGGCACTTGACACTATATCAAGAGGTTAGTACCAAAACATGATATAAAATGATTATAAAACATCCAAGAATTATAATATAAGAGCATGGAATAATCAAAAATTATAGATACGTTGGAGACGTATCAGGGCGCGCCGAGTGGGGTAGGGCGCATCCTAGGCTTGTGGCCTCCTGGTGGGTCCCCTCTGGTATTTTATTTGCCCAATATTTTTATATATTCCAAAATAATTCTCCGTAAAATTTCAGGACTTTTGGAGTTGTGCAGAATAGGTCCCTCAGATTTGCTCCTTTCCGGTCCAGAATTCCAGCTGTCGGCATTCTCCCTTTTTTTTGACTATTTACTGTGAAGCAATAGCTCCACAGTCTTTTATTCAAATAAAAAAGAAGAGAGGTCCACCTATATACAAACTAGAAAAAGGCAGAAATGAAACTTACCTACTTACCTATGTTACAATATACAATAAACAAAATACAATAAACTAAGGAAGATTATTAACCCAAGCTAAGAAAGCAGGCTTAACACTCTCCCTCACTCTATGGTACAACAAGTTGATATCATGTACAAATTTACCCCTCCACACCCCAAAAGAGGCCCTCTCGGATCTGAAGATCTTGCCATCCCTCTTTGTGTAAACCTAGTAAAATAAGAGAGAAAAGGCACAAGTATTGTACCATAATGTGTTATAACAGCCCAGAATGCAATAAATATCATATAAAATCATGATGAAAAATGGGCGTACCAACTCCCCCAAGCTTAGACGTCGCTTGTCCTCAAGCAGAAGCCGGAATCGATAAATATGTCCACATGTTTAGAGATAGAGTTGACGATAAAACAAAATATGGACATGAGGGCATTATGATCATCTTTTAAAGCCGCATCGTATAATGACATATAATTTCTTATGCTAAAGTAACAATCCGTTCACAAGGTAAAGTATGAATTAGAAACTTCATTGAAAACTAACAAACTATGATCTCAGTCATTGAACCAATTGCAATTTATCATAATATCAGAAAGAGTCAATGTAAGAGCTTTATAGCAAGTTCACATACCCAATCATCTTTTAGTCTTTCATAATTGCTAACACTCATGCGATAGTTATGAGTTCAAAGCCACATTCGGACACAGAGAAAGATAGGGGCTTATAGTTTTGTGTCCCAACCTTTTACCTCAAGGGTAACATCAACAATAGTACTTTATGATAACCTACATCCGAGTGGATATATATCTGGATCTTTCTCCAAAACAAAGTGCTCGCTAGAAATGAAAAAAGTGTAAAAAGGAAAGGCGAAGTTCACCATGACTCTTGTATAAGGGTAGAAGGTAAAAATAAAAGATAGGCCCTTCGCAGCGGGAAGTAGAGGTTGTCATGTGCTTTTATGGTTGGATGCACAAAATCTTAATGCAAAAGAACATCACTTTACATTGCCACTTGTGATAAAGAACTTCATTATGCAGTATGTCTCTTTTATTTCTTCCATATCACAAGTTCGTATAAAGCTTATTTCCCTCACACTAAAAGATCATACATATTTAGACAGGATTTTTTATTGCTTGGACTGATGATAACTTACTTGAAGGATCTTACTCAATCCATAGGTAGGTATGGTGCACTCTCATGGCAAAACTGGTTTAAGGGATGTTTGGAAGCACAAGTAGTATCTCTACTTGGTGCAAAAGATTTGTCTAGCATAAGAGGGAAAGCAAGCTCAACATATTCGAGGATCCATGATAATATAACTTCTATTCAAATATAAGAAAACACAACACATTATATTGTCTTCCTTTTCCAACATCAACTTTTTAGCATGTCATATTTTAATGAGTGCTCACAATGATAAAAGATGTCCAAAATAATATATTTATATGTGAAACCTCCATTTCTTTATTACGTCCTATTAATTGCAACAATGACCAAACTATGTTTGTCAACTCTCAACAAATTTTATTCATCATACTCTTTATATGTGAAGTCATCACTCTCCATAAGACCATTATCTAATCTTTTTATTTCTTTCTATTCTTTCTTTTTCTTTTCCCTCAAGATTATATCAAGAAAGCAAATCCCTCAACTCAAAACTACTCTTTATTATGTAACTCATGAACTCGATTACATAGATGGATTATAAAGCAAAACTCAAAGACTAGATCGTACTAAAAACTTTTATTCTACTAGATCAAGATATAATAAAAAGGATCTAAATAAGAAAAATGATAAAGGTAAAGGTGTGATGACGATATGTTATCGGGGAACCTCTCCCAAGTTTGGCAGTTGCCAAGGGGAGTGCCCATACCCACGTATTTAGAACTCTTTCTTCGGAGGTGGTGATGGTGGAGTTGACGATGTTGTAGGATTGTCTTCCATCTTCCAGGGCATAGGCTCACCATCATAGAAAGATGAACGAGTCTCGGGGATCCACAAATCTACAACCAAACTCATCATGTTAAATCTGTATTCATACTCACAGTTTTGGTTTTGCAGGTCATAGATCTGGGCTTGGAGATGCTCGATTTTATCGTGAAGATTGAAGATGGCCTCTCCGATATTCTTGGCGTCCAACTTGAGGTCACGTGTAAATTCTTCGATCATGGAGTGATTGGCATTGAGTCTGCATTCCACCAACCCTTGGCACTTGAAGACTTGTTGCTCCATTGCTTTGAGCCTTATCTTCATGCTTCCGGTCTTCCATGGCCCTTGAACATCGTGGATGTGCAGCACCCCCTCATGCATCTCAATGGTTTGAGGGTGTTGTAGTACCTCTGCATGGTAGGGGTTGATGACCTTCTCAAAAATCTTGTCCTTGGGGGCGCCTGGAGATGTCACAGTGATCTAGATCTGTCAGAAAAATAACTCAAAACAAAAACAGGACATTTTGCCGTGGTATGGTGGTCAAAACCTTCGACAGATTATATAATGAATTATTACCGAGAAAAAGAAGTATTGTGCAAGAAAACTGAGTTTGGAGGGCACACAAGGTGGCCACATGCCATAGGTGTGCGCCCAGGGGGTAGAGCGCGCCCCTAGGCTTGTCGCCTCCTCGTGCACTTTTCGGACTACATTTCATTTTCCTAATTTTCTAAATACTCCAAAATCGAGAGAAATTTCCATTGGGAAAGTTTTGGAGTCGGTTTACTTACGTACCACATACATATTCCTTTTTGGAGTCTAAAACATTCTGGAAAGCCTCCCATATGTTCTCCTCCGGTGTTACGGTATTAATAATATTGGTTTCAAAATTTATGGGAGTACCTGAAATATAATGTTTGATTCTTTGACCATTTACCACCTTCGGGTTAGAGCCTTCGACATTGTTGATCTTGATGGCACCAGAGCGATAAACCTCCTCCATAATGTAAGGACCTTCCCATTTACAGAGAAGCTTTCCTGCAAAAAATCTTAAACGGGAGTTTTATAGCAAGACATGGTCACCTACATTGAATTCATGTTTTTTTATCCTTTTGGCATGCCATCTTTTAACCTTTTCTTTAAACAACTTGGCATTTTCAGAGGCTTGGGTTCTCCATTCATCAAGTGAGCTAATGTCAAATAACCTCTTTTCACTAGAAGTTTGAAATCATAATTGAGCTCTTTAATTGCCCCATAAGCTTTATGTTCTAGTTCAAGAGGTAAGTGACATGCTTTTCCACAAACCATTTTATACGGAGACATACACATAGGGTTTTTCTAAGCAGTTCTATAAGCCCATAATGCATCATCAAGTTTCTTAGACCAATTCTTTCTAGATCTATTAACAGTCTTTTGCAAGATCAATTTAATTTATCTATTTCTCAACTCTACTTGACCACTAGACCGAGGATGATAAGGAGATGCAATTCTGGTTAACATCATATTTATCAACCATTTTACGAAAATCACCATGAGTAAAGTGTGAACCACCATCAGTCATCAAATATCTAGGGACTCCAAACCTCGGGAAAATAACTTCTTTAAGCATTCTAATAGAAGTCCTATGATCAGCACTCTGGTTGGAATAGCTTGTACCCACTTAGTAACATAATCAATAACAACTAAGATATATGTATACCCATTAGATGAAGGAAAAGGTCCCATATAATCAAAACCCAAACATCAAATGGTTCAATAACAAGTGAATAATTCATAGGCATTTCCTGACGTCTACTAATATTACCAATTATTTCACATTCATCACAGGACAAGACATACTTACGAGCGTCCTTGAAGAGAGTAGGCCAATAAAAACCAGATTGTAATACCTTGTGTGCAGTTCTATCTCTAGCATGGTGTCCTCCGCAGGCCTTGGAGTGACGCTTGTGTAGGATCCGTTCCTGTTCATGCTCAGGAACACAACTTCTAATAACACCATCTACTCCTTCTTTATAAAGGTGTGGGTCATCCCAAAATTAATGTCTTAAATCATAGAAAAACTTTTTCTTTTGCTGGTATGTGAAAGTAGGTGGTATAAATTTAGCAAACAATGAAATTAGCATAATCAACATAACATGGAGCACTACAAGAAGCATTTATGACAGCTAATTGTTTATCAGGAAAGCTATTGTCAATAGGTAATGGGTTATCAAGAACATTCTCTAACCTAGACAAGTTATCTGCTACGGGGTTCTCAGCACCCTTTCTATCAATAATATGCAAATCAAATTCCTCTATCAAGAGAACCCATCTAATAAGTCTAGGTTTAGCATCTTTCTTTTCCATAAGATATTTAATAGAAGCATGATCAGTGTGAAGAGTTACTTTGGAATCAACAATATAAGATCTGAACTTATCACAAGCAAATACAACTGCTAAAAATTATTTTTCCGTAGTAGAATAATTTCTTTAAGCACTGTCAAGAGTTTTACTGGCATAATGAATAACATTCAATTTCTTATCAACTCTTTGTAATAGACACTACAAAAATAGACACATCCGTGACATTTTGGGCCGAACGAAAAAAAAATGTGTCATACTTATGACACTTCTATGACGATAATTGTGACAAAACCCGGTATCATCATAGATGTGGTGGGCTCATACTTCTGTGACAAAAAATCATGACAAAAAATGGGCTTTTCGTCCTGGGCGGGCCAGAGACGCAGCTGCATGACATTCTTTGGGCCGTCCATGATGGAAAAAACGTGGTAGAAGCGAGGGCCAGGAAAATTTCGGGGAGTTCCCGGTTACGGTGGGAGGTCAGGGGCCGACCGATGCGCGTTTCTCTCGTACACGTACGCGCGTGTGTGCGAGGTGTTGGCTCTAACTGAACCCGAGCGAGGCGTTGGGCTCTAACTAAACCCGAGCGATTGCACCGCAGGCTCCGCGTTACTGAACCCGAGCGATCGATGAATGGCTGTTAACTAAACCCGATCGAGCGATTCCTTCGGTACTGCTGCTAACTGAAGCCGATCGATTGGATGAA
>NC_041390.1:379984738-379995367 GCF_002162155.2 Triticum dicoccoides | reverse complement strand
TGGATGAACAGTAGATGGTGGAGGGGTGGTTGAACAGTAGCCGGTGGAGTAGCGCGCGGTGGAGGCTGGATGAACAGGAGCCCGTGGAGGCTGGAGGAGGTCGACGGTGGAGATGAACAGTATCCAGTGGAGCCCGTTTTGCGATACGCCACACCCCTCCTGATGAACAGGACCCCTGGTTCGACCGTAGGAGGTCCGTTTCATCCGTTTTGCGGTACACCACACCCCTCCCGATCAACAGGACCCCCGTTTCGACCGTAGGAGGTCCGTTTCCTCCGTTTTGCGGTACGCCACACCCCTCCCGATCAACAGGACCCCCGTTTCGACCGTACAAGGTCCGTTTCCTCTGTTATGCGGTACGCCGGGCCTCGTTTCCATCGCCTGTTCTGTCCAAGCCCTCCCGATGAACACGACCACGCATTCCGTTCTGACCCAGCCGGTTGGATCCCACGCGTTATGTTGCATCCCGATGAACCCGACGCATTCCGTTGCCTCCCCATGAACACAACGCATTCCATTGCCTCCCCATGAACACGAAGCATTCCGTTGCCTCCCCATGAACACGACGACGACGCTGTTTCTCCGTTCCGACCCAGCCATGTACACGAGCCCTGGCCGTACATATGCGCGAGTAGGCGTTCGAGACCCTGCCCGTATGTACACATACGTGGCCGTATTTTCTTTCTTGCACCCTGGCCGTTGTACGTACGTGTACATGCTACGTGCGCGCCTCTACTACGACATGTGCGTGCCTCTACATCGACCAGTATGTACGTACATGTTCGCGACCAAAATGACAACACTACGTATGCTTCGACCAGGTGGGTCCCGACTGTCAGGCACTTCCTTGCCTGCGAAGATGTAACTGGTGGGTCCCAACAGTCAGGGGGGCGAATCGTTTTGTTTTTTTGCCCGAACGCAGATCCTTGTGTGCGAAGGTGTAGCTGCTGGGTCCCAGCAGTTAGGGGGGCGAATCGTTTTTTTTGCCCAGACGCACTTCCTTGCGTGCAAAGGTGTAGTTGGTGGGTCCCAGCTGTCGGGGGGCGAATCGGTTTTTTTCAGACGCAGTTCCTTGCATGCGAAGATGTAGCTGGTGGGTCCTAGCAGTCAGGGGGGCGAATCATTTTTTTCCCATACGCACTTCCTTATGTGCGAAGATGTAGCTCGTGGGTCCTAGTAGTCAGGGGGAGAATCATTTTTTTTCGCGAAATACGGTGGCCTGTCCGGTGGGTCCCCGCTATCAGGTGGAGGAATAATTATTTTGCGCGTAATAAGGAAGCACTTCCTTGCGGCTGCCATGGACCCAGCTGTCAGCCTCTCCACGTATAGTCCACGTCCGATGGAAGTCGTTCCTTGACCACGTTGACCACGCCGCGCCGAGAGCACCAGGGCGGTGGACGATGGCGAGGCCTAGGAAGGGGACGACACGGAGCCGGGGAAGACGCGGCAGTGGATGCACACGCAGAGAGGAGTACGAGGGATCACTGGTTCGGCTGCGCTGCCGTCGCTGCAGAATAATAGGGGGTGTGGGTGAGTGGAGGGATGGCCTGGCCAGCGGTGGGGGTAGTAGGGGGCGGTGAGGCCTCCGCGGCAGCACAGCCGGGCACGGGAGGCAGGAGCAGGCGGCACGACCGGTGCTGCTTTGGGCGGCTGGAGCAAGAAGACCAGAGGTTGAAGATGCACGACGGCCGTTGGATGGACATCGTACGGTCACTGCAGCTAGAATCGTTTATATTGACTAAGTTGACAAAGCCCTTGGTATGTCAACTTAGTAGGCCCACATGTCAGCTTCCGAAACGGTGCGCCCCAGATGTCAGGGGGAGGAATCATTTTTTGGGCAGGTGAAGCTAGAATATCCGAGATTAAAGAAGAAGCACGGCATCCGTTGGATGGACATCCAACGGCCACTGCTGCTAGAACCGTGTCTTGACTATAAGTTGACAAAGCCTTGCATACGTGTCAACTCTATTTTTTTAGGGGACGCGTCAACTTAGTAAGGCCAGAAGTGTGTGGCAGAGAACTTATAGCCCATTTGAGATTTGTATGAATGTGTAGCCCATTTTTGAATTCTAATGGAATTTACTACAACCCATTAAAGTTTGTTAAAAGTACAGCCCATTTCAACCAACCGTTCAAAACAGAATTCAATAAAATTTCCCACATTTTGATGGGATCCGAAATATTTTTATCCCAAAATTTCTAGTCAGATTAAATATAATTCAAATATAAATTTATATTATGTAAACACCCAACGAAACATTGCGCTCGCAACAATTAATGAAATTAAAAATTTCGATATCCAGAAATAATATTTTATAAAGTAATCACGTGTTTGGTGCATTTTTTTATAGTTACTGCCTAGTTTTTATAATTACATCCCATTTATTATTTCTTAAATCCCATTTTCTTGTTAAGCTTAATGCATCCCTCCTAGGAAAGATTTGCAGCCCAGCGGGGAGGAGAATAACAACTTGACCTTGCCTGGTATTCCTAAAAAAATTATAGCTGGGCTAGCCATTTTCAGCTTGAAAAAAATTAATATCTGGACTGGATATCTGGCCGGGGCTAGACGGGCCACAGCCAACCCAGTTAATACCTGCAGCGATGTTTTCATTGTTGTTCAGAGGAGAAAAATTAATATCTCGGCTAAATATCGAAAAACTCTGTAGTGCTCACACCTCAAAAACACAAATACTGCTCGAGCTGCTTGGTCCCAGCTGTCGGCCGCTTCTTGTGCAATTCTCTCGTTTATTGACTACTACTACATAGGTTGACAATGGTGTGGGACCGTGATGTCAGGAAACCAGGAGGAAACAAAATAAATTATAGTTATATATATATAATAAGGAGGCACTTGCGTACATGAGGCTATGGACCTGGTGGGTCCCCATTGTCATCCTCTCCAAGTAAAGTCATCTCCTCGCCCGCGCGCACTTTCCCCCCGAAACAGTCAGCGTCGCCCGCCCCGCTTCCCGGTGCAGGCGATTGCTCCGCCTTCAAATGACACAAGTGCCGTCCGTCCATCCATCTAATGCCCACATTAATGATACGCGGTTGCCGAGGTGGCTACTCCGGCGCCACACGTCCGTCCCTCCGCCCGCCCACCATTGCTATATAAACTGCTGTGCCGGCCATAGCCGCAGTCATCCGCATCCGTTCCCTTTCTCCTGTCCACACCACTACTGCCAACCATGGCTTCGTCATGCTCCAGCGCTCTTCGGGACGAGCGGACGACGGACCACAAGGAGATGGCAGCCATTGCTGCCGACCGGCTGGCCGGCAGGCAGCTGGAGGACGACGATGTCCCAATGGAGAAATGGTAGTCGACGATCCGGCGCCAACCCCCTCCTCCGCGCCATCCTTGCCGGTGCATTGCACCATGACCATCGGCGAGGCCCGTGCCCAATATATGGACAGGGTGAGGCAGATGCGTGAGGAGCAGTTCTGGGAGGCGCAGGCCGACGCCGCCTACAACCACAATCTCCTCCAGGAGCACCTTCAGGCGGAGGAGCAGATCACCGCGGAGCGGGCGGAGTAGGAGGCATTGCTTGACTTGTACCGCTCCACCCGCAAGGGCCGCCTTGAGCCCTGGCGGTACCGCATGCAGGTGGCGGAGGCTGCGGCCGCCTACAAAGAGGCTAGCAAAGAGGGCGATGAAGCGGGCGAGGCGTTGTTTAGCGAGACCAAGGACGAGGCAGAGGACAATGTCGGCTCCGACGAGTCCCTGCTCCGCTGGCGTCGACGAGGCCCTACTCCGCCGAGGCCCCGCGGTGACAACAACGAGGCAGAGGACACCGCCGGCTCTGACGAGTCCCCGCTCTGTTGGCATCGACGAGGCCCTGCTCCATCGAGGCCTCGCGGCACCAACAATGAGGCAGAAGACACCGCCGGCTCCGACGAGTCCCATCTCCACTGGCGTCGACGAGGCCCTGCTCTGCTGAGGCCCCGCGGCTCCAACAACGAGGCAGGGGACACCGCTGGCTCTGTCGAGGCCCCGCCCCGCCAACAACGAGGCAGAGTACATCACCGTCTCAGCTGAGGCCCCACCCTGCCGGCAACGTGGGGGAGGATTTCCACCGCTCCACTGAGCCGCCGCCCGCCGGCAACGAGACAGAGGACATCGCCGGCTCCGCCGAGGCCCCGCCCCGCTGCCAACGAGGCCGCGCCACACAAAAAACGAGGAAGAGTAGAACACGGTAGGTCGCCGCCGCTCGGGTCCAAGTAAGGCCACCGCTACTACCCTCCGGTTGAAGCCAAGCTAGGCGGGTTGACCATTGACGGCCGGTTAGCTTCCTGGTGGCGACGTGGAGTTGGAGAGCTGCTCTAGAGAAGAACGCTGCTTCTACTTAACTGCTGGTGCAGTTGGCTGACTGACACGTGGGCCCAACAGGCCACATGTCAGTTACGCAAGTGCACCTGCAGTTAAGTCACTAAAGCTTCTGTTCGGCTCAGCGGGACACAGGTGGGTAGCTTCGGTTAATTAATTATACCTCCAGCGCACCCCTTTTTAGTTGAAGAATGTATGAAATGTAATGAAATCCGGCATGTTTATATGAAATCTGACCGTGTATGAATGAATTTATTTCGATTAGTTCGAATTCCTATATCACTGGCATTGGATGAACATGCAAAACAATACGTACTAGCATTATTCCTAGGGTGATGACCTCGTTTGCAGCAGTTTCACATGTACTCCCTCCGGTCCTTTCTAGTCTGCATACAAGTTTTATGTGCAGTCAAAGTATCTCTACTTTGACCAATCTTATACAAAAAAGTATGCACTTTCACAATGTGCGAAGTAAAAAGGAACAGAAGGAGTACAAAGAGTTTGAGCAGCTTTTTAGCGTTTCTGTACATTGCAATCAAACACACAGGCCTGGCAATTCATAGAGAACATTCAAAACAATCAATGATTATGCATCTTAGTGACTCACATGTCAGAGGCAATATTTACTTCACAACTAAAGAATAAAGAAAAATTGATCGACGCTACTGACAGCAAAGGGCGTCCCATTCGAAAATATCAAACGCATGTCTTGCTAAAATCAATGAGCAAAATTTGACAAGGTTGCCCCATTCCAAAATATCAAATGCCTACGGTTGTGGAATGGGCAGGGTTTGCCATCAGTTTGGACATTGACATCGCACCTCGTGCTAAATAAACCAACTGTTCTTTTTGTGCAGTTCCACCAAAATCAACCAAATTCGTGCGTAGCTTGTATGATTTCGCCCTTATATGTTGCAACGCCTTGAACTTATCGGCACCTCCTTTCTTGTGGTGGAAATGAATGATTCGATGTATTCATGAACATTGTGTGCAGTTCCCATTGAAATCAAGCTGAGCACCCCTGTTTGCACAAATACAAAAAAGTGATTAGTATAAAGCAAATTGTACTATGAATTAACAGTTTCAACAGGCACATACATGCTCCATGTAGAGCACACTTTTATAAAAATGGAACTCACCAGAAAGAATCCTAGAACAACATTGTACTCGTGCATCACAGCAAAAAATGGAGATTTGTCAGTCCTTCTGAGCTGAAGTTAGTTTGGTCTTGTGAGGAGTAATGTAACCATCCTTCAACTCCTCCTTTTGATGAGAAGATAGACAGGGCTTCTTCATCCTGGCATAATCGGAACTAGTCACTTCACGTACTCTATATTCTTCTTCAGAGGAAGACGATCCTGTTGTGTAAACACAAGAGGACTACTAAATGCTAGCATCCCTGTTTGCTCGAAAAAAAGGAAAGGAAATATTTAAAACAGCACAGATGAAGCACTTCTCAAGGACAATACCACTTTTTCATGACAGTATCTAAATAGTAGCACAACACCAATAGAGATGACAAAGCTCAATCATGCGGATGAAATCAGTGAGCGAGTACCAACCTTTGTCAGGAGGCTTATTGTGTAGAGCATACAGATGAAGCACTTCTCCGGAACCATCTGTTGCTATCTACGGTGGTGGCCATGCTTACTATATACTCCTCGATTAGTTTAATGTTTCCAACATCTTCTTGTGCAGTTCCACTAAAATATATGGTATCTTCAACGAAGATCCCTGGTTGCACAAGTAGAGATAATTACATATTACATTAAGAGTGGCATCAAACCAGTGGCAAAACAATTGCTCGTTCCAGCCATAGCAATAAATTAAGATGCAAAACTATATCATTACTTGTGTCATCACAGTTCCAGTGTTTCATTACAGCACCGGGAGTTGATTTTTGTTTTTCTTCCGCTTGTTCTTCCCCTTCATCACTTGGTTCAATAACAGACAAGCTTCGCCTTCAATGTAACATTTGGCATGTCAATTAGGGAGCACAAGTATAGTACTAAACTTAATTTTCTGATGAAAGTGGCAAAATACAGGCCATCAGTTGTGAAATATCCTTATCTTACCTCAATGGGATATTACGGTGCACATACAGATTAGAAGTCTTGTCTCCATTTGTGCAGTTCACTAAAATCAAGCAACATTATCGTACAAGTAGCACAACATATGAAAGCACACTACAGAATCATGTGAGAGAAGGCTAGTACTGACCTCTCATGATGCGGAATTCAAACAACTCACAAGAAGAAGATCTGAACCAAATTCACCTTAACGGATAGGAAGTAAGATCTCCTCTTGTGCAGTTCCACTAAGATCAAGCAATCAAGCAACGTTATCAATGTGACATTTTGGTTGAACTGCACAAAACAGTCTTAAAACAAAAGTGTTTTCTGCAGTGCAACAAAAGGTCACAACGGCAACGAGGTGAAGTAGATAACCCTATTTACACAGAGGTGCAAAGGAAACAATTAGTGGTCAATAATGGTGGATGACACAGAAGCCAACAAAAAGAAGCATCTACCTTATCTAAATGGGAAGGAAAGCAAGACAATAGCATTTCTCAAACGGTGGCATTGATTAATATTAACATAGAGATTATATTAACAATAAAATTCATTAAACATGTAATTTGCTTTTAACTGTGGCATTGCATCAATTTTCCAGCGGCATTATTAGAGGGTGTTTGTTTAAAGGGACATTTTGGGGTAGGGACTAAAAAAATTCCATGCCAGTCCCATCTAAACCAAACAGGAGGGACTTTTAGGGACTAAAAGTGGGCATTTGGGACTAAAGAAAGAAGACCGCAAGGGAGTCTTTTTGGGACTTCTTCCAACAGTTGCCCCTGCCACGCATCGCACCTTGTCTCTATTAGTTCATTACTAGGGGTAACACGGTCTTTTAGCATGTCCTTTAATAACCTCTAGTCCATGTTTAGTCCCTGGAACCAAGCAGGTGGGGACTAGGGAGTTTTTAACCAAATAGGGCCTTAGATTAACAACATCTAATGAGTTGCACGGGACAGTGGACACACCAACACCATGTGCATGTACCGATGTACTGTGGTCATACACAGTCTGTTGCCACAAAGAACAAACAACCAAGGAGCATATTTGTGTTGGTCCCAGTTTTGTTATCTTTAGACACCGTTGCCTATGTGAGCGCTGCAAATCTAGTCCTGCTAAAACTCTACAGCCTTGTCCCTTCCTTTCCATTTTGAACTAGTACTTTCGCCCCTTCCTTTCCTATTTGAACCACATCCTAGATTTATGCGATACAACTTTCCCCACTACTTTCCCCCATTCCTTTCCTCTTTGAACCATGTCCTAGATCCATGCTATACAACTTTCCCCCTTCGTTTCCTCTTTGAACCACGTCCTAGATTCATGCTATATACAACTTTTCCCACTACTTTCCCCCACTCCTTTCCTCTTTGAACCACATCCTAAATTCATGGTATACATGCAGCTAGAGCAATGCATGTGGAGTAAGTAAATTATACCTTAAGGTTCTTGGGGCGTGGTTTGGTGGGCGACGGGACGGTGGCGAAGAAGAAGGGGTTGGAGGCCCTCCCGCGCCGCCGCTGGGTGGAAAGTGAATAGTTGCGCCGGTAGTCCCTCGCCGACGGCGACAGCGTTAAGCCTCCTTCCCTTCCCGGTGGACGGATCCTGCCGGCTCTTTGAGCAGCAGTGAGGGGAGAGAGAGGCCAACAAAGTCTTGTTTAGATCTGGAGAGGGCGAGAGAGTGTGAAGAGAGCAATTACAAGCGCTGAGGCTCCAGCGGGAGAGGGCGAGAGAGTGTGAAGAGAGCAACTACAAGCGCTGAGGCTCCAGCGTGTATATATATACTGGAGAGAGAGTGTGAAGCATGCAAACCCTAGAAAACATTTTGACCAGTCAAAGAATCCTCCTGGCACAAGTTATGCTCAAGTGTAGTTATCGAACCCGAGACCTCAAGTTTGATGAGCGAACAGAATAACCAGCTACACAACCCTCCCGTTATGTTCAACGAGAGGGAAATAACCTTTTATACATTCCTGCATTCGTGTGACAAGCATGTCGTCTTTTTGTGTGTGTGTGTGTGGGAGTCATTGGGATTTCAATCATAATCGTGTCATGTGGCTTTGGTGGTAAGACTATCCACAGTGGTGCAGAAATAATGCAGCCTTAGTCACCTTACCTCTCTCCACGTAGTACGTTAGGTCCCACCAGTCAGAGGGTGAAAGAAACAAATTAATAAGAAAAATTAAAAGCGCCAGCGGTGTTTATTACCTCACACATCTCGCTACTGCTCGGGAACACTGTCCAATTGATCCCTCTATTCGCTCATGCACTATTTTAAGTGAATCCTTATTATAACATGCACACAAATTTTGGGCACTTGTATTCGACTTAAGTCAGTGTGCCACCGTATCTCGTTTACTTACTACTCCCTACGTCTAGGTGTAATAAGTCACGTTAGAAGGTGCAACATGACCAAGGTGCGTGTGTGCGTGTGCATGTGCGTGTGTGTGTGTGTGTGTCTGTTTAACAGCATGTGTGTGTTAGAGAGAGCGATAGATCGACCTACTCCTACAGAGAGATGTTGTGTACTGTACGATTTTAGCCGCGAGAGTCAGTGCATCCTCTCGTTTACGGGCGCGTCCGGTAGGGACATGCGGACAGTTGCCACACCCGCTCCTGACCAGCCTGGCCCACCCAAAGCCCCTCCATCACCCGCGCGCGCTTCCCGCCCGAAACGGAGAGCACCGCTCCAAAGAATCGGTGTCGCATTCATGCCCGGGCAGAGCGGACGCGACCTCTCACTGGCGCAAGAGTGATGGTTGCTTCGTCCGTCCAACTTACTGCTGGGTCTATGTGATTTGATGGCTCATTGTTCTTTATCACTGAGGTGGTAGGACTGCTGGATATCCCACGCTTTCGGCGAAAGGAGGTACTACTACTAGATTACAATTTTCTCCATTCTTACAGCGGAGGCGTGCAAGAGCAGTGAAAACACGCAGGCTCAGTGATTACATGGCCCACCTTACACTATCACCGTGCGACACCTAACTCTTTACATAGTACTCCCTCTGTTCCTAAATATTACTAGATGAGTCCCTGCGCGTTGCTGCGGAACAGCGGTATATCTCTCTACGCAAAATTATCGATTTCATAGAACTAAAAAAAACTCTATAACCGCATGACAAATGTGGTAGCCAAACTAAATAAACTCCCATCATCGTTTAGATCACCCCACGTAAGGAAAAAAGTTCAGCCAACTCCTACTTCATAATGGGATTATATTTTTCTTTTTGACATGTTAATGGGACTTAAAATCTCACTTACATGCATGCTACCGGTGCATGCTTGCATGCAGACATGTTGATGTGATTTAAAACAAACTCACATGCATGTGCCATGGTATTTCTGCATGCTTGCATGTGGCTTAGTGCGGAGCCTCTCAACGTCTAGATCAGACGGCTATTATGGACTGATTTACTTCATCTAACGACTACATCAATTTTGATGATGTGGCTCAAGGAGAGGATAGAGAATTCCTAGTAGTGGGGGATAGCTATTACTAGTAGATAAGTCTTTGTAGAGATTCCACTACAGACGGAACAAAATGAATGAATCTACACTTAAAATGCATCTATATACATCCGCATGTGGTTCATGGTGAAATCTCTACAAAGACTTATATTTAGGAATGGGGGAGACAGCATACTAAGCAAGCTTCTCCTTGTTCTGCGAGTTGACGGGACACATCAAAAGTACTCCAGTGTATAGAGCCTTACCTCTAAGGTAGGCCCCACATGGTTTGCCTCTTTTTTTAACATGACACGTCAAGTCGCAATTTGTTTGTTCACCCGTGGTAGACGATCCTCCCTCCACCAAGTGGACAACCAGTACACGTGCCAAATTAGCACGTTGGCTGTGTTTTTCGTACAGAAATGAGCTCCACTGTGTACCCGCGTGGGTGTGGTTGGGAAAGAGACGGGAGTACGTGCGTTGTGCCTGCACCTCTTCTCTTCATGCACGTCCCCCACCTACGTGGGTGTGTGTGAGAGATACAAACCGCGTTCATTAGTGTTTTTTGTTTTGGGGTAGGGGTGGGGTGGGGGTTGATTTCGTGAATTATTTATGGGAATATGTGTCGATGACATCTCAAACAAAATTTTGCATGCAATGTGTGTGAAATGGAGGCCTATCCATATCATACATAGAGGGTCGGGCAATCCACGAGAAGAGAGGGAGGGGTCATAGCTATCGATAGAGTCGAAGAGAGGATCAAGTGGGTGGGTGCGAGATCGA
>NC_041390.1:379981613-379984317 GCF_002162155.2 Triticum dicoccoides | reverse complement strand
TATATAGGGCGACTGGCCTACCGGAATGTTAGAGGGCACATGTCAAGTTTGTGTGTGGCAGGGAGACATGACTAGAGCGCTCGATGTATCGGTGTGTGGGGGGGAGGGGGTGGGGGAGGGGTAGGCAGAGGCCTAACTATAGAGGTAGAATGACTCGTATATTTGTTGAGAAGGAAGACCCAGCTATGTCTTGAGGGAGATCGGTCGACATCCATACACAACTAAAGGACGGGAAATATGATGGGACAGAGAGAGAGAGAGGAGAGAGAGGGGGAGGGAGAGGGGTACAGTGTTGGATGGGTGATGGAGTTGCTCCTCGAAGATGGTGGGAGAGGCCTACTAGACAAACTGAGGGTGGAACTGCAATGTTATCAATAAGAGTGGGGATGTGTTTCTGTGTGTGCCTGTGCCTGATAGATCTATCGGGACGCATCCATGGATGATGAAGGGGAACCATGTGTTTGGTAAGCAAACCTAACTAGATCGGTAGATCAATTGTTGTTTGTCGGTGGAAGGGAGAGACACAACTAATGAGGTAGATCGATTGACGTGTGGGTAAAAACGAGTTATAAGGACCTAGCTAGCTATATGTATAGCGAGAGATCAGTCGGTGCACGTCCATTTTTTAGAGGCAAATAAGGCCCAGCGAGATGGATAGACAGAGAGAATGGAGCTAGGAGGTGGTGCGACACGCCCAACAACTAGCTAGATCGGGGGAGGAGTGTGCGGTTGTGAGATCGATGAAAATAGGGGCGAGAGTTTACACGTGTGTCTGACCGTATGAGAGACACGAGGCAAGGACACATAAAGGAGGAGATTGAAGGAGTTGTGGAGACTCTGGGAGAACGACCTAAAGAAAAAAAATGAATGTCCCCGGTGGATAGAATGCCGAGGGAAGGGGAGGGCGAGGAGGAAGTGTGCATGCACGAGAGGAAGTTAGTGGTAGCTACAAAGGTTAGAGGATTGTGTGGGTCTAAGAGACTAACAAAGATCATAATTTGATATGAAAGCGGATTCATATATTTGAATAGGAGATCATAGTGTTTTAAACATTGCATGCATGAATATAGCGGTGATACACATGCTGTGCACATGTTATACCATAATGTGATAATGCATGGCATTTGGAACTCACAGCTAAATGCCGAACAATCTAAACCATACTACACATCAAACAATCTCACATTTTATTTGAATTTGTGATAATGTGTGGCGTTTGCAGCTTACAACTAAATATCGAACAATCTAAACAATACTATATATCGAACATTCTCACATTTTATTTGAATTTGTGGTAATGTGTGGTGTTTGCAACTCACATCTAAATACTTGTAGGCGTAGGGGGCGGTGCACCATACATAATGTGATAAACACATTATACATATGAGACATGGTTTAGATTATGAAGATCTAGCTAGAGCTAGAAATGTAATGTGATTTGAAATCAAAATAAAGTGGATTCAAAAAATCTAGTTCGAGTTCATATAGTACACATAGTTCATATGTAACTCGAGACTAATCATGTGGTGTGCTGTGAAGATAATACACAAACGATGGTTTAACTTGACAATAGTGATGATTGTAGATCTTACTAAAACAAAGAAACAAATTCAAATGCTTTGACTTCACAACAATCAATACTGTAGATCTTATTCAAATAGAGAAACAAATTCAAATTTAGTTCATATTGAAGCGGTAGTATATACGTTTGGAATGCACTAAAACGTTCATTTGAGTAGTAGGTTGCATGCATTATACACGTAGCGAAATATTTTAATTGAACATAACATGAATTCAAAGTTTTACATGACATTTGTAGTGCGCATTGATTTGGTACAATACACGTTAGGCTTGTCCGGAAATTTCAACTCACGCCTTGTTAGCCCGAAATATTTAAGAGATATCTTTGTCTCGTTGTGCTCCGACAACTCCCTCCATCTCAACCCGTGCCTTGATATTCCGAAATTACAACGCGCGCGAAAACTCCCACCTCCTGTGAAATCCCGACACGCGAAATGCCCGTGGTACACCTGAACCAAAAGAACCGCCTCAAATCGGTGGGTGTACTTTCGTAACTTACCCCACATTTTGGACAAGCGCGTCTCTAAGCCATGGTTCCCCACTGCCATCCCATCCGCCCACCCATTCGTACACCGAGCCCGCGAAAACCCGCGATGAAACCCCACACCCTGCTCCATCCGCCACCCAGCCAGAGCCTCTTCCCCGACGACGTCGTCCATAGCAACACCTCGACGTCCCTCATCCACCGTACCGGATGAGGATCCGTCGTCGATCTCATCGTCCCGCCGGTTCAGCCATCCCATCCTCCACCTCCAAGGAGCTGCCTCGACGTTCCCCTCGTCTTTCACGCCACCTCCATTCCCACATTTTCTTCTTGATTCGATTTCACAGTGTTGCCGGCGCTCGGTCCCGAGCCGACACGGCACGGCTCCATCCATGGCGGCGTCACCGGCCACTTCCTCCACGGCGTCGCTCCCTCGGCGGCAATGTCCAGATCAGTAGGAGCTGCTGCTGCTTTAGCTCTCGCTCGCGTTGCTGCTCTGCTCTTGCTCTCGGTCCCCTGCTTGGTCTTCTCTTGCTATTGCTCTTGCTCGCGCTGCTGCTCTCGCTCTTGCTCTTGCTTGCGATGCTGCTCCAATTTAGCTACACTCCAGTCGACTGAATTGACTTTTGTGTCAGTCAA